>NW_015113607.1:72662-81370 GCF_001443285.1 Poecilia latipinna | reverse complement strand
AATATATTTATTTAACACATATTTTTTTTATATATTTTTATATATATATATATATATATATATATATATATATATATATATATATATATATAAATTGAGACAGTTTCTGATGTTAAAACATCCGCAGGCAAAATTAAATATTCTATTTTATGATTTGGAAAATCCTCTGTAATGACAGGAGGGAAACTAATGTTGTTCTGCTCTGTTTTAGCTTTGGCTCCAATTTTGCAGTGTTCACATTTCTATAGGAAAGCTACCATCTATAGACTTTGCGGGCAACTTTGACTCCTGTAGGAAATGCCTGCGGTTTAATCCAACTCCAGTCAGTTTGTCTGGAAAGTCCGGTTTGCTTGAGAAGCTGTTAAGGTGCCATCGAGCTCTGATGCAGACTAAGAAATGCAACTCTGGTCTGCCTAAAAAATCTCGGTCTCGGTTCACATACACACACCAAGCGAACTACAAAGTGCTCCAAACGCAGGAAGTGAACTATAGCCCAGGGCATTCTGGGTAAATTAAATGTAAACAAACATACTAGCTTAGCAAAAGAAGGAAAAATGGCTCCTTGTCTTTTACCAAAGACAAAAGAGAACTCCTAAAAGCACTAACATCGCAACACCACTCCATTCTTGTTTTCATTTGGTGAAGAAGGAAGCTCAGTTTCAGTGTCTTGTTCAGTTTGACAGCTGAGTGTGAAAACAAACCACACTGGAACAATGGAACAAATGTTGCAATTCTTTTCCCCAATCGAACAGAGCCTACCAGACTATCAGAAAATACCCTTAAAAGTGGAATATTATGTATTATCTAGGCACATAGTATCATTATATAGCACAAACAAATAACTATGTTAGGGAAAAGGGTTAAAATCTTATTGTAGAGACTTTTTTCCCTTTGAATAACTATTCAAACTGAATGCTGGGAGCGGAAAGGGATTTCTACACTTTTTCAGAGTGAGATTTTATTGTGTCGTAATTTACTTGGACTAGTCTACAGCATCTCTACAAACAATGACTGCGTTTTTAGCCAGAAATGTCTTATAATCGCAGCAATTCATCAAACCGCGGCTCGGTCTAATCGCTGCTGCTGTGTTTAAACAAAGCTCTGATCAAGCCAAGTGTGAAACGTCTCCACACTCTGCACATTGATGACGGTTAGAAACCATTAACTCTCCCCCTCCCCCACATGTTTCTTTGCCCATAGAAGCTGCTGAATCCATCTCCCTCCAGTTGTTTCGCATACAAGATGCCATCGAGCAAAATATCAAACCAGTCACTTCTAGAGAATTAGCGCGATTGAGTGGATTTAATTACCAAGATGAGGAAACAGAGGTTAGTTGGAAAAGTCGAAATAAGGAGCGCTCTTATTCTGATTAGATTGTGGAGAAAGCGCCGGGCTTCATGTTAATTCATTGGCAGAGTTAGGAAACTCTGGAGGAACAGCATCATCGATCAAAACGAACATCCAGGCCGGGTTATCGGACAGGAACGCACAACATCGGCTTGGAATTCAAAGGAGTTTTACGTTGACTCAGCGAAGTGAGCGTCTTCGCACAATCTTTTATTTTCTTAGAGTTGACAATAGATGACCAAGTTTTGACTGTACAAATTAGTCATTTTATGTTTGGATTCCAGATCTTTGTAAATGGTACGTGGTTTCCATTATTCTGATCGGGATTTTTGTCAAAGATACACTCAATCTTGTACTTTCAGAGATAAAAAAAACCCCTAGAGATTGACCTTCTTTTCACAATTATCCAGTACTTTGTGACATCAAAACCGAAATAATTGCGTTAAAGCGCTGGTATTAGTATCCCAATGTATTAACATTAGTATTTCTATTACTTCGAGCAGTAAAATAAGTTAAATATCAATATAGGTAACAATTAATACAAGGTTAAACAAGCAGCAATAGAAGAAAAAGCCAAATGAGAAATTCATTTTTACGTTTTGTTCTTCCTCTTTTCTTCAGTACTCCATGGTTTTTTTCCTGCTGTCCATTTCACCTCCTCCTCATTATACTTCTCTCTCTCCCGTCACCCATTATTCTTCATCACCCTGCTCTTCTTCGCCGTGATTCGGACTGCAGATTAATAGACACCCCGCTTTTAATAAAGTCAGATGTGACCTCGTGTCGCCTGAGCCTCCCCCACCGGACGGAGAGGCTTATTGGAGGAGCTGTAGAAATGAGATGAGATGGTGTGCGTGGGTGTGTGTGATCGTGTGTGTGTGTGTGTGTCACTGTTGTCTCGGAGAAAACTGACGGCTGCATAATCCTTGAAATGTAAGAGGAGGGGTGTGGAGGAAACACACGAAAAGAGCAGCTGGTATTTGAAGACATTGTGTGTGTAAACGTGGCACTTCGTTGAGAATATTCAACAAAATAGTTCAGTTTATCAGTAGGTAATCACAAACTGGAAAAATAAAATGTTTTCACCAGAATAACCTTTGTTTGCTAAGTGTCAGAACAATGAGAGAACATTTTTATTATTTTCTGTTTTGAATTACAGATGCTTTCATAAACTAAGCGCATCTTTTAATATTGTGAAATACACCAATTTTGATACGGCCAAAAAAAAACACCTCATCCTGGCACCAAAACATTTTGTTGAAAACCCTGATCTTTGTTTTTTTTTTTTTCATTGCCTCATTTCCATTACGCAAATTTTATTTTGTAACGATACGGTCAATGGAAGCACAGCTACTGAGGAGACCATTCCATACTTTTATTTTGAAGAAACATATAATTTTCCGTCCACTTTACCCTTACACACCAGCTTGTATTGGTCTTTCACGTCAAATCCTAATAAAATACACAAATATTTTAGCATTTTGAAGTTCTTTAATTAACCACAGTATTATCCCAACTCCTTCCTAATTATGCCGTCTTTCAAATAGTTTTTCTTTGAAGAGCTCTGAAACCATTTTTTTCCGCTTTGAACTCTGTCTTTTCTCTCACCTCGTATTATCCTGAAGCCTTTGCCTGCTCTGTTCAACTCTCCTTCAACCTGAAGATTACGGACTTCCATCTACGTCTGTGTTAAACCCAGTCAAAACAAAGTCAGCTTAATATTCAGCCTGAAGCGCCGGCGGTGCGACTGCCAACCCCCCTGCAGCCTGCTGGAGTTATGAGTCCTGGTTACAAATAAACAGTCAAACAACGGAGGGAACAGGGAAACGTAAACTCCGGGATAGGAACTTGAATTCCCAGTGCGTTGGAGTACGTCCGCACACGCAGCCACACGGATTAACTACTGGCTGCCAGCAGCGCCGAGCCAAATCCACGTCTTCGCCGTTGTACTGCGAGAGAGCTCACCAGGGGGAGATGATAGTGATCAAAGCAGGCGTCCCGCTGAGATATTCCCATGAATGTGCATCGGAATGGCAGGCCGCTCCTCCTCCATCTGATTGTTCTGACACACCATTTCTATCATTCCCCTTGAAATGCGGTGCAACCCCATCAACTCGCCGTGCGATTAAACATTCAAATTTGTGCTCAAAACAGTATGTAATCATGGATGTGTGAGAGCGCTAGTCAGAGGGGCAGCTGAGGGTTGGGGGGCGAGTCAAATCCCAGAGGAAAACGTTCCAGGGCCGCTGGTTTAAATATTCCACACAATGTGGATGACAGAAAGGAAAGGAAAAGGAACTGAGGCGAATGCAAAGCATCCATGAGGTACTGACGGGGGAATGAAGGCGCCACGCCAAGACGGAGCGTTCAGCTTCAATAATGTGAAGAATCATTTACATGACAACAAAGATATGCAACATCACCAAGCAGCTTCTGGAATCTGTAAATTATATTAATGAATTTACTTAAAGTTTACATTTTCCATCCATCCATCTGTAAACACGTTGCACGCTATTGTTTACATTCGGAAATTTTGGGCATGCGGACATTGCTGGAGAGCAAAAAGACTATTCTTTTACTTGCCATCCATAGCCATGGTGCCATGGTGCAATCATTCTGTTAAAATTAAACCTGGAGGTGATGTAGGTATTATTAATTTAGTGCAGTTCGCAACAGCAAAGGGAAAACAACACAAAAACCGTTGAAAAATAACTCAAAACCACTCATATTCATCTTTTTTCTCACTCTGTCGGCTACGCTATACACAGACATGTTGTCATAGCAACAGACTGGCAACAGCTCCACGAATGTTTCAGAACTCAACACCAAAAAAACACTCAAACATTTCCCGCGCAAATAGCAGAACATTCAGACCACAGTTTTATGTTTACAGGCTTGATGTTTATTTTACAATTATTAATAGGTGACAGCTGTGAGTCAGTTAATTTAATGGTGAGTTGGTGTGTGGGTTGACTTTTGTTTTGTCTTCATTTTTAAGTAAACCAAAACACATGGGATTCCACAGCACACCTACATGTTAAGACTGTCAAATTCAAGCTAGCGTAACTGACCTACTTCCCTCTCCCTGGCTATTATTTTTTAAATAAAACACTAAAACTGATACATTTTCATAGTGACTGTCAAAAAACTGCTGTAGTTGTATTCAATAGTGGGATTTATTATCATCACTATTCATTCTTGGGTTTTATTTGTGTGTACCAGTGTAACAATAAGTAGACAATGCATGTTATTGGGTTCATAAGCAAAAGAAAATCTTGAAAGCAACTAGGGTCTCTGGTGTCAAAAGTACGGCTGACACCCGCCCCTCTGGATGAATGTTGAAAGTCATGTGATCGAACAGGTGTGTCTAACAAAGTGTCTGTGTGTGTGTATATGTGTGTTTTGTGCATAGCAGAGCCACAAACACCAGTTGCAGTTTGACAGCATATTAGCACAGCATTGTTCACTCTGGATGTTTTTATATGATAATTTGCAACAATGATGACTCCAATAGCAGCGGCGGCCTAATCTCCACCGTGACTCAGCCTGTTTTACATTTGCTCCATGTCGAAACTTCTTTTCATTGTCCTAATTCCCTGCTCCGTCTCCTGTGACTATGCACAATTTGCTGGCTATTGATTTCCGCTGTAACAGGTCAGGGCCTCAGGGAGCGCTCCAGACTGAATATACGGAGGGAGGGGAAAAAAACAAGAATAACTGATGAGGGGATAAACAGGAATTACACTTAGAGGCAAGCAGCTTTAAGAGTGGAAGAAGGTAAAATAAAACCAAAACGTTAAGATGCATTTTGGTTGTAATTACCAGTTGATCTAGATGATAGAATTCCTTCCGTTGTCTTTCATGTTTCATGATAATACAGCCACCAGGAATCCTGGATTGCTGTCAGGTGTTTTTCTCTTTAGTTAACAGTTTTGTGAGACATGGCATGCCACACACATGCAACGTTGCTAGATTATGTCTGCCAGAAAAACTTCCAAATAACTGAGACCTGGAAAAGCACAGATGCAAACCATCTTCAATGTTCTAGAACAAATGAAAAACAAAGAAAAAAGGTTCCAAGGTCTACTCCACTCTCAACTGACTTGATGATTACAGCCAGGCAGAAGAAGAAGAAATATTCTTTCGTTGTCCCAAAGTGGAAATTCAGGAGTACCACCAGTAAGGTGAAGGTAAGTATACAAACTAAGGAATAAAAAAAACAAAAACAAAAAACAACTGGAAATAATAAAAGACTACAGAGTAAAGTAGGATGAAATATTGGGGCCAATGAAGATAGAAAAACATGAGTACATTTCCACAACACTATCGGAAATGTCTTGGTTTCAAAAGTAAAAAACTTGCAAGATTGAACTCAAAATTTCCGTGTTTTTTTCTTGCTAATTTTTTTCTTCATAAAACTAAAAAACTTCCAAGTTTTTTATAGAATATTTCTGGGATTAATCTGAAAATTTCCCCATTTTTTTGACTTGCGACACTCAGACGAATTCAGTTTTTTTCTAGAAAATTTCTTTTTTCCTGTTTTGCAACATTTGCTCCTGTATATTTCTGTCTCCAATGGCCCTAATACACCACTGTAAAAAAGGAAAATTTACAGCATAAAAAATATTGCAGTTATTAAACATTTAATGAAATGTACAAGATGTGCACAGAAAAAAGTTGCAGACTATTAAAAAAAGACAGTTAAAAGACGAACAGGAATGTTAACACTTATCGATTTTGTTGGGAGAAGTTCAGGTAAAGTCTACCAGCTGCTGAGAGGAAGGATATGTGATAATGCTCCTTTGTGCACCTAGGATTTAGCAACCATGATTAGCGTAGCTTTGGCACAGTGACACAGATTGTTAACATCAGTTTATAAAAACAGTTTCTTTATATCATGCAATATAGCACTGAATCCCTCAAATATGAATATCTGTAGCTTAAAATTGATTTAAATTGCTACAGAAGTTGGACGTAGTTGGATAAACAAAGACTTCCAACATGAGTTGTCCCTCCAACAATTGTCGCGTAAAGAAGACTTATTAGTTTTAATTAATAATCAATATGAGGTCTAATCAGGAGAGAAAGCAAGCAGCTATATAAGTGACAGACTGCCACATTGATTCATAATATGCCTCATGTTCGTATTTGACTGTGAAACGGTTAGCTTGATTTATTAGCCAGTTAGCTGATTGAGGCTGCTAATGGTTCACAGCAATCTGTTCATGTTTGTTGGAACATGTCTCTGTAACTGATGACTGTAATAAATATTTTTGGTTGTTTCAGCTGAAAAAAAAAAATATATAAATTGCATTCAGCGTCTTATTCTCGTTTGCTGTTAAGCTTGATGCGTCGTTATAAGGTCACTTCCTGCTTAAACAAAACTACTTCCTGTTGTGTTTGTTCAGAGATGTGACATTCTCCCTCCTTATTTATTCCACCTCTCACTATGCCGCAATACACAGCAAAAATTAGTCTATTACTGGCAAAAAGAAAAAGTCACTAGATTAAACTAAAGCGAATGTGGAGAAGTGTGTTTATTAATAGATCATTTGTACCTAATATTTTTCCATTGTAAGAAGATTTTAATTTATAGGGAATGATTTTGCCCACATTAAAATAAATAAATAAATAAAAATGACCATTTAATTAAGCAATAAATAAGCAAATAGTTCAATTACTTTTTAAAAATAAAAATATTAAATTTTATTGCCTAAAATGCATTAAGAGCATTTCTTTAGTGAATGCTTGATCATTTGTAGCAAACAATGTATCTGTAGATAAAAAATATGCCTATTTTGTTGATTAATAATTTATGTTATAGCAATTTTTTTTTTTTTTTTTTTTTTTTTACAGAATTTGAACTAAACTACGTCACTTGAGGTATTCCGTATAGAACATATTTACAGACAAAGATGGTTTTTCATCTTAAAAGCAAAACATATAAATATTTTCACACAGTTTTGGCTTAAGTTTCAGAAAATGGCTTTTTCTGTCTTTATACCCCAAGTCGCAATTAATCTATCACTAAATGAGTTGGCGATAATCTCAATAATCATGATTAATCTGAATAATCGTTTCAGCCCTAAACGTTTTTAGATTCAATAAAACATTTCCAAAGATTTGCTTTAAGCATCAACAGCTTGGCTCAGCCATATTGTTCAGTAATATTTCATAACTTGTAATTGCTGCTATATTTAGATGACATTTATACATGGCAATATTACGCAAGACTCTGTACTCAACTAATACGGCTAATTATCCACTATTATGCCGCTAATTATCTACGACAATAGCACTCGGTGAATCTATAGAAGAGTTTTTGCAATTTGGCATAATAATAAAAACAACATACAGAATGGAGTGTTTCCAGCTGTGAAATGGATAACCTCATACTTTCCCCCCCATACTTTATGATTTCTTTACACTACCGACGAAAACATGGATAGAAATTTTATAGATGAAGTCAGATATGCAAACAGTCTTTCCACAGATGCCTTAAAACAATCTTTTCGAGTGTTTTTTTGGCATCTGCTGGTGAGTGGGCCTGAAAAAAAAAAAAAAAAAAGAGGGGATTTATCCCCGGAAAAGCACTGGCGCCCTTAAAAAAAAACACTGCCCCCTGAGAGTAGGAGGGAATACTGAACCCCTTTGTCTCTGTAAGGCAAAGGGGTTTTTATATGACACACACCCCCTATACACCACCCCCCGCCACCCATTTCTCTTGTCACTTTTGGAGTGCGGCAGAGTGTTCAGGGTGATGATGGTGATTCACTCTCCTGTTCTGCCCTGGATGTGATGTGTTGATAACATAGAGGCGTCAGAAAGAGAAAAGACTTCATAGGTGGTGGTACTGGTGGTACTGGTGGAGATTGGCCTTTCTACTTGACTGATCTGATCGTCCGTGTTATCGGAAGAGACCCAGCTGGAAAAAAAAAAACCTGTGCATGTTACAGGTTCAGCCAAAGCGCTCAAAATGAATGCCACAAGAAACAGAGAGCAGCAATTAAAAGATACCAGTCTGGAATGGGAAGGAAAGAAAGATTAAAAACTGCTGCGTTGTCAGTCGTTCATGCTGCATCAGAATGTTAATGTTTCAGAATGACGCCAAGGAATCTCTTGTTTCAGGAAAAATACTTATTTTTGGGTCTATTGTGCTAGGTTTTCAAATGTGATCTATTATCCAGATGGGTGATGTGTTGGTAATATGGAGGAGAGGCTTCCTGACCAACTGAATAAGTTGACTAAAGCTTAATAAAGATCCTTCACGGTTCCTCCCTGGTTTTTTTTTTTTTTTTTTTTTTTTTGGTTTTTTTGGAAGGCCCTTAGGGGGGGGACAAGCCCGGGGGGAAAAGGCCGGG
>NW_015113607.1:54119-69561 GCF_001443285.1 Poecilia latipinna | reverse complement strand
TGAATAAGTTGACTAAAGTTAAATAAATATTCTTTCAGTTTCCCCCCTGGTTTTTTTTTTTTTTTTTTTTTTTTTGGTTTTCATTGGAAGGACCTTAGGGGCGGTACAAGCCCGGTGGTACAAGCCCGGTGGTACAAGCCCGGTGGTACAAGCCCGGCGAAGCGCGACTGACAGTAGACAGCATGCTGTTGATTGGCACGGATTCACATCAATGGATAAGTGAAGACAGAACTTTCAAACTCCTCTAATATCTCAAACTCTTTCCAGTTCACCATGAGACCATAGAGAGCTGCAAATCAATAATTCCACAGTCAAATCTTGACTTTTGATCTGCCATAGTTCCGTAAGCATGGAAACTTGATGATCAAGGTTTAACCATGGAACGTTAAGTTTCCATGGTAAAGTAACCATGGAAGGTCAAAACAGCCTTAGATCTTTAAAATGGTCAAAATCTTCTTTGACCTTCCATGGGTGCATGATCAAAGTTTTATCACGGAAGGTTCCTTGACCTTCTGCATAAAGGTTTGTTTATGTGGGAAAACGTCTTTTTAACAATTGTGGCAGAAGAGCAAATACAGGATCAACGGTACATGTGCCTGTGGAAACAGTGACAAATTGACAAAAACTGAAGTTGTATTCAAGGCCTGACCACATTTCCACATAGTGAAGAACATACTGCCAATGGAGAAATACCCAACACGGATACAACTAGTATTATTAACTAGTTAGTTTTTTCTCTAATATGCATTTTCATGTTCTCCTCGTTAATAGTCACAAAAATTCAGCGTATTTGTGTGACAGGAATCTTTAGCTTTGATTTTACCGTATTTAAAAAAAGATTCAACCAAGAAGTGAACTCGCAACTCAGCCTGTGGCTAGAAAGAATCTATGTACAAAACAACAGTGTCCTGAGATTAACACCAGAGGCAACAGACACATTAGCCAAACATAACATTGGAAGGTAGCCGCATGTTGGAGGTCTAAACATAATGCTAGCCAAACATTGAAGTGGTTTCTTGAAACATTTTGCGTGGTTACTTGAAAGTTTGGGCTAACTTTCAAGAAACCACCACACCGCAGATTGTTTTCCTGCTAATGCAAATTTTCTTGATAATAGATGTACAAGCAGTCTCTACAAGTACTGCAGCCATCTGAACATAACTCTAGCAGCCAATATCCTCGCATCTCAAAATAAAAGTGGCTTTGCAGAAAAAACAATATCCTGATGCTGTGACATCATGCTTCCAATATAATGAGCATGGCTGACCGTCATGAGTAGAAGAGAATTATATTGACTTTCTGAATGAATAAAAAAGAGGAAGTGATTTTATTTTGATAAGCAGACATGTCAGGAGTGAGAGAAAAAGATGAAGGAGGACTATTTTGCTCAAAAATGACCAATTCCAGCTACACAAAACATGAACAGAATATTATAAACCATTAGCACACCGCTATCTAATAAAGTCACAGACTGTTGTAAAACATGCAGACACTGCATCACCTGTTAGAGCTGAGGTCAGTATTTTACATACTGGCTTACTGTCACTCCTGACTACTTGAGGAAAAAGATTGTATGCGAGGCTCAAGAGTTTTAGGTTTATTACCTTTAAATGTTCAAGGTTTCATCAAGTCTGGAATCACTGCTTTTTCAACAAGCAAGTGCCACTTGAGTTTGAATCAGAAACTCAAGTCCCCATCTCTGGCTTTACAAGAACAGAGTTTCCTTGCGGAAACCAAAAATTTGGAGTAGATGTGAGTGCAGTTCACATACAGGATAAACTCCTACGTGTGTTGACCAAGTCTCTCTTTGAAAAGGCTGAAGACTCTGGTGGACCAAGAGGAAGTACATACCAGAAAAACTTGGTACATCTTGTGGACCCTGAAGGGTTTGTGAAACAACGAACATCCAGTGACCAAACATGGACTGTTTAGCTTCGATACGACCATTCTGGGCCCTTTAAATGCCTCGTCATTTATGTTGTTTTCAGGCATCACCATTACCAAAGACTAGGGGTGTAACAAGACAACATCTCATGATATTAAATGTTCAGAATATCTCTCATTGAGGTAAATGCTAAATGGCATCTTGAAAGCACTTGCTAGTTGCGGTCACTGTGGTTTTGCCTGAAGAAGTTGGAATAGAAAGACGCCCCAACTAGACCTAAAATTTTGGGTTTCCTGTTCTAACTACAAATACAACAAAGCGATCTGTAATAATACAGAATAAAGATCTTTCTGGAGGATACATTTGGTCTTTTAAGTCTTCTTGAAAGCAATATTAAAATCTCGTCCCGCCCCATCTTGTTCTTGTGAAATCAGTATCTCGTCTCGTCTCATGAGCTTTAGGTATCGTTATATCCCTACAGAAAACCTTTAGCTGTGGTAGTGGAAGGGATTTGTTCTCTTTCCGTAATTGGCAACATACTCATCACACATGGGTGGTCTTTGTTTTCATTGTAATTCCCTGACAAGCAGCAGGCCGCAAACATCACCTGTAAGCTGTAAACAAGTCAAGTCTATCTCTTAGAACGTCAGCTGATATTGTCTTTGAATGCTTTGCTAAGTAAGACATGGACAAAACAGTGTTGGGTCGACTTTAACCTCCCGGTCACTTGATTCCAAAGTCCTTTCACAAAAGGTGACAGAAAAGGGTTTTATGAAGCAAAATAATTCACAGAACCTTAAGAGTGAGTATGGTATGACGGCAACATTCTTACGCCGAGATGAAAATCCAGCAAAGAGAGTTTGTGTGGTTGACCTCACCATCCTCTGGTGGTAAACAGCAGGGACTCACATTAAAAGAAAAGAAAAGATCAGGGGAGGCTGGATGAACAGCGGGACATACAGACTGAGAAAAAAGATGGGAAGAAGGATGGAATAAAGTATGATCAGCTAAGCGTGCGGTCACCTGCAGGGTAAGTAATTGGTGAGAGGAACGAAAAAAAACGCCTACTGCAAGAGTCCATTTTTATCCACTCTGTTCTCATTGCTCTCTGCTCTTGTCACCATGTTCTCTGGGAGGTTTAAAGGTTCGTCAGGAGGGAAGGTGGGTGGGTTGGACGCATGATCTGCACTACAATAAGCGGCACTCTTTAAATATCCCTGCACAGACCGTGGGGAACGTCACTAGTGCGTTGAAGACCGCTGTGTACGTTAAAGTCTCTGAAGTCGCTTCGTCTGACCCTCTAGTTGTTCAGCACAATTAACTTCCAGCAGTTTGCACTCCACTTTCAACATGGCTTTGACTCGCTTGCTTTCTCCAACATGTTCTTCTTTTTTGGCAGTTGCCATGGCAGTGCTGCAGATATTTCTGGAATCTACTTTGTGTAATATAATGTGATTAATGTTTTTGTACCTAAAGTGTACGAAACCCCACGACAAATTTCACACTGAGCCTATTGAACGATCAAATAGTTGTTTCAAAGATCATTAAAATAAGTTCAGTCCAATAATGTATAAGTTTGTAGAACCACTTTTAGCAGCCGTAAGCTGAAGCCGCTTCTGTCTGACTATTATTTTTGAATGTTGTGTTTTGTTTTGACTACAGATGGAAATTGGCATCTTGCAAAATCTGGTGTATTTATGACAATATTGTACGTTTATTAATATGTTCAAATAATGGGACAATCTTGACTGACTGCTCCATTGCAATGCCTTTAATCTCTTGGCTTTCAGACATTTTGTTTCGTTTGCCACGCTTCCTTTCATCGTCCTGTTAAGGACACAGTTTGGGACATCTGGCAGACACCCTTCACCTTTGACCCCACAACGCTTCGGGCAAAGGAGCCTACGCTCCACTCAATGATTAAAAATGGTCCAAACCAAACAATAAACCAAACCATCACCCGTCCACTGAAATGCATGACAGTTGGCAGTAAAACTTCTCTATTTTGGTTTAAGGTCTAAAAGGCAAACACACCAAGATTGGTACATCTTTTCTCCAAATTTAATGTTTTAAAATTTAACATTCAACATACAAAGAAAGGATCTGAAGAAAGTGATTTGTTCTTCAGATTTTATGTCAATGTGAACATAAAAACTATAAGTTTGGTCCAAAACCTCCAGTTGTCCAGTTGATAGCTTCCTACAATACATCAAAAACAACAATAGAATGATTTCATGTGAAGGAAGTTAAAGTTTTGAATTGATCTAACCAGAGATACTAAGTAAATCTAGTAGAAACATCAGTGAAGTAAAGCTGTGGATGAGACGGGCCTCACAACTCAACATGTCTGAGGTACATTAGAGAGGCAGAGCGAGAGAGATTGTTGAGTTCATTTAAGATTAGCTTAAGGCTATTTTCTCTCTAAAAGATCTGTTTGGTTTCCAGTCAAATTGTACAGGACATTTCCCAAATTAACAGTGGAGAAATTTGATATAATATGTACACTATCAAAAACATTACAGCTGGTATCATTTTGTCCCTTTGTGGATTAGAGAAAATCAAACATAACTTCAAACTTGTGCACCACAATTTTAAGAAGTAGAATTCTCAATTATATACGAAAGAAATATTTTAAATAGACAAGATGCCAACTCATCTGAATAACTATGTGATGATTGAAGCCTTTGTCACACGGCAACATAGTGTTAGAAGTAAAAGAACAACGGCCATGGTGCACCAGGAAGTCCGGTGGTCATCGTACACATCGTTTTGTAGTGTGCTTTTTTTTCTTTTTAACTTGTGAACAGTCCAAAATCTATCAGCGCTGTTTTCCCCCCCCGTTAGCCATGTTTGTTCCCTGTCAGAAATCTGAATTTTCTTGAGTGAAATCTGGGTTTGGTGTGATGTGTTTGCTGAGTGGATGTGCACTGCAAAAATACAAGTTTGTACTTTGTGTTTTTGATCTAGTTTCTAGTGCAAAATATGTCAGGACACTAGAAATAAGACTAAAAAACTAACTTACAAGTAACTTTCCAGCAATAAACAGGTATGGAAAAAAGATTAAGACACCACTCCACTGAACCCCATGGTTATTCCACCAGATGCTGTTTTCTGAACTCCTCCTGAGTTAAAACATCAGCGTTGCTGTTTTTAAATGAATATGAACTTGTTTTCTTAGCGTTATTTGAGGTATGAAAGCACTGCATCATTTTCGTTATTTTCATCATTTCTCATTTTCTGCATATAAATACAAAATTCTTTGCTTGGTATTTCGGAGACATGCTGTCAGTAGTTCATAGAATAAAATAGTAATGTTCATTTTACTCAAACATAAACCTATAGAGAGTAAAATCAGAAAAACTGTTCATTTTTTATGGCCTCGATTTTTTCCAGAGCTGTATAAGAGCTTGTTTTTAGTCAATAATTCCTTAATATTGATAAAAAAAGTACTAGTTCCACTGGCAGATTATCTCACTTACACCATAGGAAAAATGCCTGCTGGTGAAACCCATACTTTTTCATCTATATTAAGGAATTATTGGATAAAAACAAGCTCTTATGTCTTGCTGAAAAGTTACTTGTAAGTTAGTTTTGTCTTCAAGTGTACTAAAATATTTGCATTAAAGCCTAGACCAAAAATACTTGATAGGATTTTGTGTTTTTGCAGAGTTCACACTGTAGGACCAAACACCTAGAATTTTTATCGCCATGGCGTCTTTTAGGTTTTGAAAATCAACTGACAATTGTAATATCTGTCCATGTAAACTAGGTTTTGATATGAAAACATGGTTTCTGTTTTGAAAGGAATGACCTCCATCGGTTCAGAAGACTATTATGCGTCTAAAGTTGCCGTGGCAGCACACAGTGGGATGACACAGCTTGGGTTCAGACTCCAGTCCAATTTCTATTGCCACCTAATTGTACAGCTAAACCCTTTTTTCATGATTTTCTATTTATGTTCCACTTAATCTTACAATCCTGAAATATTTCATTCTTCTCCAGCCAACAAAGCGTCTGCTTTCTGTACAAGGCGCCATTGTACAGGACACAAACCCCCCCCCACAAAAAAAAACCTTCCAAATGGGAATTAACCGTAAACACACAGACGGGGCTCTTGTTCCAGTTAAACAACCCCCATTATTTGACGTCCCGTGGTGAGCATTAGCATTCTCACACCAGGCGGGACCCGTCATCTGAGAAATCCCTCTCCACATCCCCGTCCCTGGAGGGATGGGGTGGGGGGGCTCCTGGTATCCAAATAAACATTACAACAGTCTCAATGGGGATTAGCTTAACGTGCAGCGGTGCGGTGCCTGTGATATGTTGCTTTAATTGTCCCTTAAATTAAACGCGCAGCAGCGGTTTATCTTCAGATCTCATAAATCTAATAATCCTCCCTCGTTCTCGGTTAGGTTTTATCAGAATGCTCCGCCGTAGCCCTTCCGTCTTCTGATTTCTTCTCAACACGCTGCTCTCTCTTCCTCGCACACCTTGCAACTTGAGCTACTTTGTAAGACAAAGTGGAGCTAATCGCCAGTTTGCACATGGTGCCGTTTTTCATCAGTACAAGTAATTTATTAGCCAATTAGGAATGATGAAAGCTCACGGTGGTGTGGTCGGCGATTACTGCCCAACCCTGAGCCACGATGGGATTCATCACTCCAGTTGAAACGCGGAGGAGCGGGGCAAACGCCAGGGGAGTCAGAGCCACCAGGCTGGAGGAATGAGTTTGTTCTTTTCAGACATAATGAATGTTCAAGTTTCCATCAGTCGAAGCCGTTCCTGTCACTGCAGCTCCGAGGGAACTTCCAGATGAACCAGGAGCAAAACTCCAAGGAATAAAGAGTTCTGGGGGAAAAAGTTTCCACTAACTTACAAGAAGCAGAGGACTCAAAGGTCTGAGATATGAGGCAGGAAAGGAAGGAAGAGAGAAGGACAAAATTAAAGATACAGGTCAGAAGAAAGAAAGAAACACAAAGTAAAGATAAGCCAAAACAAGAATAAAGAGACAAAGAAGAAAAGACTAGTTGACACAAAAAGAAAAAAAGGAAACCAAGTTGAAAAAAGAGAGAACAAATCTAAGAGAAAAACAATAAAATAAAAGACAAGCTAAAGAAAAGAATAAAAAAAGCCACCTCAAAAGAAAGGAAAGAAACAAATCAAGACAAAACCAAAGGGAAGACGAGCTAAATCAGAGAAATAAAAAAGGAAAGAAAAGTCAATAGAAGGAGAGAAAGACAAAAAGAAAGAATAGTTGAGACAGACTAAAACAGTCAAAATGAAGAAAGAAACTGGCAGAGGAAGAGAGGAAGGTCTGAACATGTTTCTCAATACATCACCCAGTAGTTTGCCAGAAATGAAAAATACCAAAATCAAGTTCCAAAGTTTTTCCAGACTAGGTAGGAACCCAGAAGTACGACAGCAGACAAAAACAAGGAACGCTCTTAACGTATCTAAAGTTATATTTTAGCTCCTGGTGTCAAACATCACTGTTGTTCTACTGGCCAGTTGACATCTGAAGCAAAGTTTATGGAAAGAGCCGACTTCACTCAACGCAACCTGAAAACCTCAGCAATTATCTGGGAATATCCGTGGACAGAGGGTCACATACAGAGAGAAATATAGGGAATATTACTGTTAAAGGTGGAAAACCCTTACATTGTTCCATAAAACACAGATTCATTAACAATAGCCGGGGCTGAAAAAAACATGCAAAAGTGGATTAAAGTCTTCGTTTCTTACCTGAGGAGAAAGGAAGGCGGCCGGTTGTTTGGTTAACATGGAAAAAAAGCAGAAAGAAAAGAAAAATTGTTACCAGAAAGTCAAAACAATAATAACATTTCCAGTCGAAGTCTCTCCATAACGCTCAACACAACGCAGTCACTTCAATGAGAATGGATGGCATTTATGAATCGATTCGGTGAATGAAGGATCCAACTTGAGGCCAACGACACTCGCAATTTTCACTGTCAGTCATTAGCATCACTTATGGATTTGAAAGGCTACTGAAGACCCCTCATGTAGCTTACGTACATTGCATCAGTCAGCCTTTACACAACCAATGCTCAGATAGTTTCTGTGTATTCAAGCTAATGGCTTTGATGTAGAATAAGGTCTAAATTTTTTGCTCTATTGTATTTACAGTTTGGAGAGATTATACCCACTTTATATCTGAGCTAATCATTTTTTCCATACAGTCTAGATACTTTCTTTTTAACTTTTTTCAAACTACAAGAACAAGAGCAACAGCGCCTTACAAAGGTATTAAGAAGTGATTTATTGTCACAGATCAAGGTTTTCCTCCTGTACTGATGTTCTCTAACAAACCTCTATTGCCTTTACAGAACAGTTCAATTCAAGACTAAATTACACACATCAGAGTCTGTTTACTAATTAAGTGAGTTGTAGCAATGCCTTCCTGCACAGTCCCCTTCAATTCTCATCTCCCTTCAGTGCTTCGACTCGGGTTTCTCCCACTGAACTGGATTTCTAGGGTTGAATGTCAACCAGGCCAACCAACAAACAGAAGGAGAAGCTGTGAACAATTTTCTGCGCCGTTTTAAAGTTGAAGTCTGTAGTTTGGTAACAGCAGGGGAGGAAGTGAACGGAACCATTTGGTCCGACTCAGCTACGTTTTTTAAAAACTGAGCAATTAAAGTCGGAGCAAGGGGAATGTTCAAGATATTTAAGATGTTGTGACCCAATCTCCCACAAAGTTGTTTACAGGACACGTAATTTCTGGTAATCTTCATTGAACTGGCGCGATAAAGATGTCATGGTCAAACGTTAGCGATTGGGTAATATCAGATCCAATTATTTCAAACTTCAACACACTGACATTAGTTTCCAACTAGGCCTCGACTTTCAGTTGGTCTAATAAAACATACTGGTTATAATGTATCACAATGTTAAAAGGGTCAAGAGGTGAAAAACACTTTTGTGAGGCATTGTGTGTTTGACACAATAAAAGTGGAATGTAGAGGATTTTCTGCCGACCGTTTATCTCGACTTAATGAGAATTATCTGTGTCCATTCAAGCAAGCAGAGGTACACAAACAATTCCCCACAAGCATAATGAGGCAGATATCCCCAAACTGAATCAGAACCCGGTAATGGCTGTTTTATAGACGAGAGAGGGGGAAAAACAAAAATCTGAATCTCTTTAAAAGCTCACAGTTAGAACTGAATTGAAACAAATGGATAAAATGAAATAATTCCGCATGAGAACGTGCGTTGTGCGGATGAGGAGTCACAACAGACAAAACACTCTTTCCGACATTATCTTGAGTCGTGATTTAATTTCACCGCCTTCCAGACTCTTTGAAGTCATGGAGACGACTGGTGTCACAGGAAAACAGAGAGGAATAAAAGGCAGGGAGGCTTCAAAGGCGAGAATGTATCCTCACATTCATATTTATATTCTTGATGTATGTCAAATGTAAGGTAAATATTTCGATCTCTGAGCGTGTCTATAGTTTTTGCTTAAAATTCAAACACTGTACATATTCTGTCAGACGTAACTTTCACTTGAGTGGTCATAAATGAAATCTTCAAACATCTCTTTTTGACCATTTCATATTCTTTGATGTTGACACTAGAAGTTTAGGAAAAATCTCAGTGTTACACTTTTACAATAAATTATATATTTTTTGCATTTTCCTCTCTTCTTACTTGTTCTGAATCCAAACTATCTCAACATTGGCTTACTTACAGACTTCCTTCAAGAGGCTAAATACAACCAAAACAGACATGCGAGTCTTGTGCAAGCGAGAGAAATGGCTCCTGGTCTTTTGCCAAAGACAAAAAAGAAATCCTAGATGACATCAGAAGGCTGTTGGCTAAGGGTTGGAGTCACTGGTTGTGTCACAAGAATCCGACATACCATTTGGAAAACAAAAACTACAGCCATTGAGTGTATTTGCCGTTTTTAAGGACAATGGAAGACCGAGCAGAACGTAGCTTCCACGTCCTGAATTGTCCCGTTGAATTGGTGTCACATCCAGATAACGTTGTGCTACTTTTCGGACAACTATATGACGACTTCAGCCACTTAACCAATTGTAATGGAAAGTCAAACTGTGTAGAGTACAGATGAGACTTCCTGTTAAGTGCTGGTGAAAAAGTGCCATATAAATCATGTTTCTGAATTGCAGCAGGAAGCTAGAGAGAAACAATGCGAATCCCATGCAGAAAGATCTGAACCCAGTACTTTCTTGCTGCCAAGCAGCAGTGCTAACTCACTTGGGTAAAGCATTTTTTTGACTACTCAATCTCTACATGTTTTCAAGGAAAGAGTCCGTTTTTGAAGTTGGCGCAAGGCAAATTCATGTATGTCTATGTGGAACAGAAAGTGACATTAAAAGGTCGAGCTAATTTAATGAGAGTATCAAGTTTGTTGGGAAAAATTTACCAGCTCGTAATAAAAAATCTCACTGTTTTCCTGTGCAGTGACCTTTAACATGAAATGTTTTGCTTTCAGAAAGATTCCGTCGCCTCGCCCTTAATGCGGATGTTGTTGACGCGTCTGTTTATTTCAACAAATCCCCGTGGTCTCGGCCGTAATCCGTCCAGACAAAGTTCAGCTGAAGTTCACTCTCACCTTCTTCCACTTCCACTGTCACTCCAGCTCCCGCTCCATTTCCCCTCATCACATAACCTCTCTCAAACAGCCTTGTCAGCTCTGAAATATTAAACGCAACACAGCCACCGCTTGCCCTCAAAAAGCTGGTCGAGAAGGAAGGTTGTGTGGTTTTGATATGTAAGGCATGTCACAAAGAAAGAGGGTTCTTTAACCAGCAGAGAAAGGCAATAGAAAAACAAGCGTGGCCCGTCAACCTCCATTACTCAGATACCCATTCAAAAAAATGTCCAGTCCAACCAAATCCCTAGTGACAAAACTCCATAAATAGTCGTTTGTGTGCAACTTTAATCTCAGGACTGAAAGGTTTGAAGAGAACATTAAAGAACAAACAGCAAATTGAAGACAAAGAAGATAGGTCATCTATTATTATATGATTATGGCCGTTTTAGTTTGTCATAATTGGCAATTGAGCGGATCATGGTGACACTGCCACTTTACTTCAGATTTTTCTTCTTTGGGGTGTTTTGCTGTTCATTCTTTGGGTCGAGGCATTACATGTTTTGACAATTACTCTCTCTAGTTTTGAGTTTTGGATGCTGTGCAGCTGGAATGATTTTTGCTTTTACCTTCTTTCTTCCAGACCTTTGCAACAAGGTATTGTTTTTACGACTGGGTGAAGCTGATGAGCTTTTCAAAAACTCAAATCATACCTACAGTACGACCCCCAGAAGAGTTGAAAATGAAGTTTAATAAATGCTGAGAGGACGAGGAAGTTCAAGAGCTGACAGCATCATCCCGGACATGTTGCTGAGGAATACCACCTGTAATTTCCCTTTTGGATAAATAAAGCATTAATTGAATTGCGGAACCAATGAAAATCTTCGTAGATCACAGAGACCCTCAGAACAGGTGGAAGGAACATGGAAGGAAAATTAAGTACTCTGCAGAATTAAAGTATCTGAGGAAGACTGGTGAGAGAAAACAGTAAAAAGTTCTGTTCAAACTTTGTTTTCAGTCACAGAAGAAGTGAGAATGAGGCATAGACACAAACTGTCCCGAGTTTACGGGAAGATGAATGGAGCTTTATAGAGGCTAAATACAATTCTGGAGGAAAATGTGGTAAAGTCTCCAAACTGGAGTGGAGGTTCGCCTTCCTCCAGGACAAAAAACTCCCAAACACACAGCTATGGTTCAGAACAAACCATATTCTCACCAAGATTGATGTGTTTTGTAGAGATAAAGGGGCTGAAAATTCAGCAACATAGCCAGAGGACTTCGCCAGTGCTGGAGATGTATTTGGAGGGAAAGGCGGCTATACGAATTAAAATTAACTTTTGGATGTTTACTGATATATATATATTTTTAAACTATACATTCCTACCTTTTCGCTTTACAGCAATGCACTACTGAAAATGCATTTACCTCGAGATGAAGATATAATTAAATGAGGAACAAATCATGAGGTACTAGTACGGTTTTTAAGATACTATTTGAAGGTTTTCTTTTATTTCTAACACAAAGAAGCAATTCTGCCTAGATTTGTTCTAATTTCTGACATTTAAAAAAATAAAATAACAAAAAAAAACAAAAAAAAAAACCCTGACCTGAAAGATCAGGTCTGAGATGAAACTGGATATGCAAAACGAGAGAGGTACCATGTTTTCTGCAACGGTCTGGCAGAAAAACCAGAACAGAAGCAGGAACAACAAACATATCTTTTCATTTCTACTAGAAAGTGAAAATTAGATTTGCTTGTTTTTTCATTTCAGGGTGTGTAAGTGATGACAAAGTGGTTCATTAGTGTCTCGGTTGCAGTCAATAGGGGCCAATAAACCATATGTTTCATTGCATGTCATCACATTAATGAGTGATGATGTTTTTATTGGTCTTTATTGAACATGCAGGGCTCAGGTTAATGTGCAGCTGTGACCACTACATGAAACGCTTTCTCCTGATTCAGATTTAAACCAGATCAATAGAAAAATAATAACTCAACATGGACTTCACCACTCCTCATGTTAGCTCTGATTTTTTGGTTTGTGGTTATGAATTAGTTGTGGGCGATATGGACTTGAAGTTTTATCAGAATATTTTGTGGTATTGCTGTGACAATGTGAAAAATGATGATTATTATTGCTTTTTGTTTTTAGGTAACTGCATGGCTGACGCAGCGATCATAGACCTACAAACTAACATGTCCAATCGGAATGCACTTCCTTAAGACACCAGTCACATGTACACAGTTTAAGCTATGCTAAGCTAAACAGGCTAATCATGTGACTAGAAAAATGAGCCTGTGCTGTAGGCCTCTGTAACAAACAGAGCATGCTAAACAGATTCATGTGTTTTGTTTAATTACATAAATAGTTTTGTGATTCAGGTTTTGGCCCACTGTTCATTGTAATCCTAAGACTGCATTGCATTCAGATTAAATTTTCATTTTAATGTGCCACCCTTCTACAGTTTGTATCCCTGCTGGTCCTCCCAAAAAAAAGAAAAAATCTAGAAACGTCCCCACTCTCACACTCAGTCATTATCATCAGAAACTTATGTTGAACTTGTAGTGACAATGAACCTCATATTGCTTCCTACAAGGTTTTAGGTTTAGTATCACCAGTATAACAAACATGCTGCTGATTTCTGAGCAACGGCAAACTAAGTGAGAGACTTTTGCCTCTTGTTGCTAAAATATAATGGAAAATGACAACAGCACAAACTTAGACGGGAGAAAAAGCCACAGTCGATCAAACACTGCTGTTAACGGCTTGGACTGTGCAACCGGGCACGTACCGTACGCCGAGACGAGACGCCTGGAGATTTTAGAAGCAGCAAATAAAAACCCGACTGACTGTAAGGCGGGACAGGCAGAATTGCTAAGTAAATAGCAGGAGCCACACGGACAAACAAATCATCTCACGCTTTCGTGGAAGATGAAACAAATCAGAAGGACAGAGGTCGAAAGAAGGAGAAGAGGAAGTTGCCTACCGCCTCGCCTGCAGCTAAAGAGTCATACCTGATGATTCGCACTAGTAAGTGCTTCAAAGCAAAACTCCGTTGCTTGTCTTTGAGTTTATTCAAAAGATCCGGCTCAGATTCTGGCCACATGCAAAAAGGAAGCCGCTCATTAAATGGATGTTATGACAATTTTACCTGTAAAAACGCATCTGAACTTTCATCACCTTTGCAAGAAGCTTACCCAAAGAGAATAAATGAGAGTGTCCGACATGAAAGATTCATTTGTTAATGATAAGATTGCATTTCAGAAAAAAAAAAACACCTTGAACAGGGTGTTTTAAGGCATGAGTCAGAATGTGCAAATTAGATTGGGGGGACGTGCCTTTAGCTAGACGGACGTGTCACACACCTGATGAGTCATTAAAGGTGGCGTCCACCGAGGAGAGGGCAGGAGAAATCTATTGGAGCTGCTGGTAAATAGCATGGAGTCAGGCAGGCCTGCTGAAAGGACATCAAGGACGTCCTCATATGTGTTCATTAAGACGGCCACGAAGGGCCGGGCAGCTTATCAACTTCTGCTACTGATCTGTGGTAATGAGAACAGCCGAGCTTAAGAACAAGGGCTGCAAGGACAGGTAACACAGATCATTAGGAAATCTTTCTCTGGGATAAACACACACGCACACACACGCACACGCACACACGCACACACACACTATTCAAGACAAGATAGACCTAAACTACCACATTTTTCTCATAAAACTTAGAATCCAGAGAAACTCCTATCAGTTTAGCTAGAAAAACTACTCGTTACCTTGGATCAAGATTTAGCATTTCTGTGGATNTCTGTGCANCATGTAAGCATCGGGCTCCTACAACCATCTCTGTACAAGTACAGGTGAGAACATAATATACCCAACAGGGACAGCTGGAACTAATTACAGAGGCAGGAGAAGACAAATGAGAAGGTCTGAAGTAAAATTATCAGAGGACAAACACCCCAACGCCGTGATAGAGAAGAAGCTCTTAGCAACCAAAGTGAACAAACCATCAATCGGCCATCAGACAGTAACTTACAAAATCATATGAATGCCTGGATGTCTGTAAATATCCACTACTGCTATTTACCATTGGCTGAAGATTCAAAACTCAAACATTGCCTCAGGGGTAGAAATGCTCTCAAATAGGACCAAACAGAATGTAATGGAAAGAGTTGTATAAAGATAGGATGGCTGAAATTATCCCTGGTGCTCAGGGACTAAGGTTGTTCTCTATGAGCTCAGTAAGAGATTCTGAGGATCCTAGTAAATACAGTCCACTTCCAGTATTCACAGGGATTAGGAACCACAACCGCCCAGGAACGAATGAGATCCACAAATACTTGAGACGCCCCTTTAAAAACTTTCATAACTGCTTAGTTTATAAGTTCAAAGACCAATTTACTTCAAACTCTCATCCGAAAACACTTCAACGCCAATTTAAAAATCAACCTTAAAAATATACAGCTTACAACTGAACAACAGTTCAGCTGTGACTCTTACCAAAGTGAAACCTAATCTAGCCAGCCCTATACTCAGACACATTCTCTTTCACACACAATTCAAGCCTTTCTGTTTTAACATATACGGAAGAGAAGGTTAATATTGCAAATGTGCATAAAATGTTGTTTTTCCATAAGCGGAACGCTGACAATTCTGCAATTGTAAGAATTGTCAGAATTCTGACAATTGAAAGAGAGCTGTGCAAGTTCCATTAAATAAGAAACTAAATTAAAATCACGTGGATAAGCTAGCTAGCTTTTTATGTTTCAGAGCAGTCGCCGTGTCCTCCGTGTGCCGACAAACTACACAGAAAGATTTTCTCATTGACCCTGAACCTTGCACATCTTAGCTGACGTTAGCTAATTCTGTGTAATTCCACGTTTCTTTTGTTTATTAAATCCCGCGATTCAGTCCCAGTTTTCCGCCTCACAAAAATCATATTGCCCTACATATCCTCTTGCCTATCATTCCCTCTAAAAC
>NW_015113607.1:49210-50616 GCF_001443285.1 Poecilia latipinna | reverse complement strand
CAGGGGTCACCAACCTTTTGCAGCCTGGGAGCTACTTCACGGGTCCAGAGCAACACGAAGGGCTACTTTCCTTGGCTCACCCTTTATAACAATAATACATGCCGTCTAATCATATTAATGTTAGGGAGTATTCACAATAGTTATCAGTAATTATTACCATGGCAGCTATGATTAATTTCTATTATGTGATCAGAAGTTCTTAGTTCAGTTTTAAGTTTGATTCCCTTTCTTAGCTTTTCTGTGTGATTCTAAATTTCCCACAAGTGACTGACAGTCCGGATTATTGCAGCTGCTGGAAGCACTGTGAGATTTTCCTTTAAATAAAAAAAAAAAGTTATTGTATTTTTTTATCCAACCCTCTGGCTTCTGCTGGCTGACAGCAGATGTCGAGAAAAAAATGTCCGACAGATTGTAAGGCAGCACAAAACGATCCCTGCACCTGACCTGTAAGAGCGCATCATGTGCGCATCGCACAAAACCAGCGCAAACTTAAACCACTAAAGCAGCGAAGCCTTTTTTTTTAACACAAACGACGCTAAATACAAATAAAGACATGGAAGCGAAGCTGACCTGTGATCCACGGAAAGAGGAGGATGTTGATCCCCGGTTCTGGTGTCAGAGGAGGAGAAGGTGAAGCAACAATGTTTGTTCAGTTTTTACTCTTTTAGGAAACGTTTCAACTAGATTAAACTGTTTAACCCGCAGTCTTAGCGTGACCCTAAGCAGGAGCGGCAGATGTCAGCTAACGGGTGACCCGTTAACTCTCCAGTTCGGGAAACATCAAAGTAGCTCAGAACCGGCGACCCGTCAGAACCGAACACGGTAAAAAGCTCAACCGGCATCCGAACCGCTCCTAGAACTACGGGAGGTTCAAACTGCGCTCATTTAGTTTTAGCTTACAGAAAAAGCGCCAAACCGCCAAATAAACAAAAGCAAACGGACCAATAAGATTTCAGCGTTGGGTGCCCTTTGACCCCCACAGACTCAGATGTGCGCCACGTACAAGATGTTTTGACACTTAATATTTTTTTCTCCACAATTTTGTTAATTGCAAAGAGGGTTCGATAATTAAAATTTCAGAAATTCTTCTTTTTTTTGTTTTACTTCAAGTAAAAAAAAAAAAAAAACAGAGTTGCTCCCACTCTAAGGTCGGCAGAGAGGGAGCAGCAGGACTGCAGGCGCTGCTGCCCTCCGATAACATTTATGCATAAAAATTTACATTTAAATGTTTTTAATAATTAGCTTTTTTTTAAATTCTGAATATAAACAAATTTTACTACTTCAATGTAAATATATTAAATTAAATAATTTATTTGGCAATGCTCCCTAATGACAATGGCTATTTTTAGAACTTGCCCCGCGGGCAACTAACAAGGGGCCCGCGGGCACCGCGTTGGTGGCCCCTG
>NW_015113607.1:3666-45986 GCF_001443285.1 Poecilia latipinna | reverse complement strand
CTCTAAAACCAACGCTCCATTAAACCTTCACTTTTCGCATCTCTTGCCTCTTTTTTTACATGGCTGTTCTACAGACACGCCCCCAGTCAACCTGAATTACTGTGGACGTGCGCACTGACGTTAGCTTGTCATATTTCTTTCTTCTGAACCCATTTTAACCTGGAGCACAACGCTTGAACGCGCACAGCTCTCTTTCAATTAGCTTTGCTTCGTCACCCGCACATCGAGCACACGCTGCCGCTGTCCAGGTGCCTGTCGGCAGAAACGTCTAAATCTGTGAAAGACAACCTCCTGCAATTTTGTGACCTCACCCGCATAAACGCACAACCAGATTATACTTCAATTCACTCTGAGGCTGGGAAAAAAAAATAATCAGGTGAGCTCAGTGAAAAGGCAATAACTTAAGGTAATAACCTGTTGTCAAGTATCGGCTGTGGTTCAGTCAAAGGTGGTTGGTTCCACGGAGGCAATGAAAAGAGGTATTTTGAGTGCGCCACTGATTTAATAAACTTTTTTTTTTTAAATAGAGTTCACCAATGCTTTACACCTTAAAGCTAGCTGTGCAGCCATTAAATGGGAAGAAAAGTTACAAAAGTAGATTCCCTCTGTTAGAATGCTCAACACATTAATTAGTGGAGATGGGGAAATAAATAAAACTAGGCCTATTACATAATCAGAGAGAGAACATGAGAGCAAGAGGAAAAACATTTTAGCAGGGCAGTGTGGGAGTGGGATTAGGAAAAGCAGTGCTATGGAGGGCTGTACCCAAATACCTGCCAAATAAAGATATGCTATAGACAGTGAAAGGACTGCAGTTCAAACCTTGTTCTCTGTCTGCAAAGGTCTTGTTTTTATTT
Source organism: Poecilia latipinna (assembly GCF_001443285.1). Lineage (NCBI taxonomy): Eukaryota > Metazoa > Chordata > Actinopteri > Cyprinodontiformes > Poeciliidae > Poecilia > Poecilia latipinna. Next base: position 45,129 of record NW_015113607.1, on the reverse strand, counting down.
TAAGTCTGTAAAAAGCCAATTTCTATTATTACTACTGCCCATTTTAAGGAGATTTTTCAGTGACATCATTTAATTTCCATTGTGTAATGGTTAGCGCTTGCCATAGCTCTGGTTTTGCCTGTCGTTGTGATGCTAACAGGTAATAGCGTACAAGTGCATTTGTCTCTATTTTAGGTGTTTGAACACTACAGAACCATGACTGAGGAGAGGTTTTACAGCAACATTTATAGCATTGGTTTAGTATGATTAAAAAAATTGTCAAAAGTAATGATAAACAATTTAATATTTATATTTTTTGCTAAGTATTATGTTTGCTGTGGCCATATTGGAGGGCTACTAGGAAAGCTTTCCTACTTTCCAAATTTTGGCGATGATTGCTGATGTTTTTCTTGATTCAAACTCAGGTCGAAGGTCAGGAAGGACAAAGGATGAATAAATCCAGGTAATTAAATCGGTTTACAACTTACAGGCAAACAAAACAGCACTTTATGCCTAGAACTGTAACATGCACTCTAACTTAGTCAGAAATTTGAATTTAAAGTTGACCAACTTTATTGCTTCTCATGCTTCAACAAATAAAAAGTACAATACTTTAAAAACAAGATGATGTTAAATAAATAAACACAATGTGAATGAAGACTGTAGCATCAAAACCACAGAGGTAAAACTTAAAGATATCAAGAATCATTCAGATCAGAACATCTTCTGAGTTCCTACTAATCGTGTGTGGGCAAAGCCTACCAACAGAGTTGGTTTTCCAAAATGCTCTGACAGCCTTCGTAAAATGCTGTTTTATTTATCTTTACTCTGCTTTAATCCAAGCCCATGTGAAATAACTGCGACCTGACCTCAACATAACCCACTCAAACACATATTGAAGGAGCTCGTCCAGAGAGGGTGAAGCCACAGTTTTCCACTTAAGTGCACATCGACAGCTTTTTAGAGAGCTTAGAGTACGTATCATTGTTTTCTCATCGTCAAAGAGCGCCAATTCAAACATGACATCAACCCGTTTTAACTTGGTTTAAAAAAAAAAAGAAAAAGTCTATTGGAGATTTTGCGACGGATTTCTATGCCCTAACCTTGCAGAGTTATGAGTTTGCAGTGTTGCCAGTGGGAGATGAAGGTGTGAAGCAGTGGGAGGGTCACGTCAAGGTTTCTAGAACAATGGCACGTCTGTATGTAAATTTGATCTACGCTTAGAGGAAAAAAAAATAAAAAATACAGACCTCCCTCAATAGCAATGATCAATTATTCAGAGTTGGCCTCGGTGCCACTGCTTTTCTCCTCACAGGGGATGTTATGAATGGAGGTGGTTTACTCCAAGGATAGTTGGTGGAAGAAAACACTGCATGTCCAAAAGTATTCAAAAGAAAATCCTGTTTGCTTAACCGCTATGCTTACTGCAGCCACGCTAGGAGTAACATTCATTTTATCTGATCTTAATTGTGCGAAAATGAGGGAGTCTGCAGATGTTAGCTTCTGTGGTAATGCTAGGACCGTTTCCACTGTGCTTATGAAAGTATATTTAGTGTTTGAAATGTTAAAACAGACAGTTTTAAGAATTCATAGAGAGAATTCATGAACTAGTCAGCGATCAGCTTCTACTCAACAGGCTCTGATAAGTAGCAATGAATCATCTTGCAAAAGGACTTTGGTGCCAGAAGTTAAATAAAAAGAACAGGCAGGAATCGGCACCAGAGCACTGTATCTTCACAGTAGCTGCCACCGTTTCCATAACGATGGACACGTTTGAGCGTTGCTCAAAATTTAAAACGTCACTTGTATGGGTTAATGTATGAAATTCATAGTATAGTAAATTCTTTTTTACATTTTTACAAGTGATTCATTGCTATCAGTTCATGACAGGCTTAGCATAAAAATGACCGTTCCCTGGCAACGCCCCCCCCCCTTCTTTTCCCATCGATCAGACTCAGCCGGCTTATCGGCAACAACAATAAACTCACGGATTCTCAATGGAGACAAATTGGGTGATTATCGCTGCGGTGTACAAAAGACTTTCATGACAGGGTAATGTATCACCGCTCGAATCAGGGAAATTTACCTATTCAGCTTTTCTCTGCCTTCACATCCAAGGTGCTCATCAATAGTGCCGTTCAACTCTTGCAAATGAGAAAATCACATGTAACCAATCAGGCAGGGTTTAAATATATATTTGACAATCTTTAAGTTGTTAAAAATTAAAGAAAGAGCTCTTCTTCAGGAAGTTCTAATAGAGTAAATAACATGAAAATTAGTGATGTTCTATAAAATATGCTTGAAGCCAGTGATCTAATTCCTTGTTGTTAGGCATTCAGAGTGTAAAACTCTTATCGTTATCACCGTAGGGTTTTGCTTGATTTGCAAGAACTGACGCCGATAAAAGAAGAGCAGCAGCGTCGGTGATACGTTCTTCCCCACTCGGCTGCTCGAAGTGAGAGGTTGTGTGTGTTTTGGTTTGGAAGCTGTCGAATGCCTTCGGGCGGGGCGGCAGCACGCCTGGATATTAGCTTTAATTGGGAAGCGGTGACCTTTTTCCGCCAGAGAAAACACACACAGTAGCTGTAAAACGCACATTAGGAGTCAGAGCCGTGTCGCGTGGCGCCGGGACAGGCGCTCATTCGCAGTGTTACGATTCAACAAAGAAATTAATTAAGAGGACAGACACTGCTGTGTGCCTAATTTATGATTCATGTTTATGCAGAAAAAGGGCAAATTCCCCCCTGCTTCTGCTATCATTCTTTAACTGCGGTGATCTTCTGTGAGTTTCTCCCTTTAGCATTTAACCTCACTTTCTCTTTATGTCACTGTGCATTATACAATCCTGTCTCATTATGTCCCTTGACTGTACGGCCTCCTGTATTGTTAATGCTTCTGTGCCATTCAGACACTGACATTTGAATATAAACTGAAATTTACTGACTGCAATTTAGAGGAATTTATTAGCTCAGCATCAGTCAGTTGATTTTAACATTTATTTGTTACATAATGACCATTTGGACCTTAGAGGACAGACTAAAGGAAATAAATTCAACAGAAAATTCAAAGGGAACTTAAGCATCATCCAGGTATCTTCAAAGAAGATGTTGAAGCTAGCTACTACTTGTTAGCCATCACTGGATAGTGAAAAAGCTGCAGACAGCTAGCTAGTAGCTGTCACTAGCTAACTGCTGCTAGCAGTCACTATCTGCGGACTGGAATACAACTAAATTAAATTATACAAAGTAATTTGTTAAAATATAAGGTAAATACATTGTTAATGCCTAGTAACTGTAGCTAGCTTAGCAGTTGAGATAAACAATTAGCAGCTCCCAGCTTACAACTGGAAAATGGTTCAGCTGATGTTTCTATCTGTCCGTCTTCTAAAGCTACTTAGGTCCACACTGATAGTGGTGCCTCAACATCAAAATTTGTATTAAAGTTCATTTGTTAGTACTGTTTACATCAGGAGATCAAGCGTAGCATCAAATTATAAAAAAATTAAAGGAAAATGTTTAAGTACAATGTGTAATAACTGTTACGATTTTCTTCACTAAACTTTTTCAACTTTTTAGGGGGTCAAACCAATTTGTACGCAATTAATGCTAACAATAATTATAATTTTAATGCTTGCTAGCAAACCGGGAAATAAAAGTATGCAAAAAGTAACAGAATACTAATTTGCAAACATGTAAACTATGGAAATAAAAGAAAAGAACGAAACACAGGGACCATGGTGAGTACTTGAATATGTCTTTTTGTTTTGAGCTCAACAGTTGCACAACAGTAATATGCTACTGTACACTCAATATATTCTACACTATCCCCTCTCCATTTGTCCAACAATTTTTACAATAAGCCCTACAAAAAAAGTGCCATACGAGAAACTTATTTCTACTTATGCCAGCTCACTCAAAAGCTTTATTTACAGCATTTGCATAGTCATTATAGTAAATGGCGACGTTGTAATCATGCATTGTTTGCCAACTACGTTTACAACAATACAGACAGTCAGACATCATTATGATTTAAATGCTGTGAATTAAATTAAGCAAATGTGTTTGCTAGACCAAATTGATTTTGAAAATGAATGGTAAAAGGAGCAGCAGCGTTCAGTTAGCGCTGCGCTTCGCAGCCAGCAGCAAACATATGCTGCTGGTAATTGGCAACAGGAAAGAAGAAGAAGAACATGAGTTTAGTTTTTTAAACAGGGAAAACAGTGATGGACTGGAGCTGAATGTTATATTCAGCTTTATGTGTTATTTTGTATCAAGCTGAAGGTGGCTAGAAATGTAGCTCAAGCAGAGTTAAACCACAAAAACAGTCATCTTGACATTTGTAGCTGATGTCATCCACCACAGATAAAAAAAAAAAAAAAAAGCACATGGCCATAACAGACTATCAAGATCAAGGTTTTAGCAGCATATCAGCATTTTTTATGTTCTGTAAAAGAAAACCTTCATCAACTATTATCATATACCATTACTTTATCAGATTAGTCCCTTTCCTGCATCTTTGCCAAACTTGTTCATTCGGAATTCAATCAAGAATTCAATCTAAAAAAAATCGGTCCATTTATTCACCCCAATCTAAAAAAAATCAGTCTCTAGACATAGCTCTAGAGACTCATAGCTGTATGTTTCTCAGATCATTTAAAACATTGGTTTAAAATCAATTTTGGATTCCCTCCACCCCCACTTCTCAATGATGCCCTACTCTGTGTTGGTCTGTAACGTAACATCTCAAATACATAGACGTTTGCTGTGACGGGACCAAACGTGAAAAACATTTCATAACTGAAAATACTTTTTCCAAATTATTTTAGGACCACTTTTTTTCTATGTATATTCTTGTGGCTTGTCAACTCCCTTTACGTTCTCTTACATCCCATGAATAATTTGAAGAAGAAAAAAATTATTTGAATCCGAGATCCAACCCTGCATGATAATGAAAGGTTGGTAACTCAAAGCGTCCTTATTAAAACTCAGGCTGTTTTTGCTGCACACCTTTGTTCGTATTTCACAGGTACAGTCACCGACTTAAAAATTAGGTTTATTCAACTGCTGCCCATTAAGACCACCAATGGATAAAATAGTATGAGAAAAGAAGCGAAGGTAAAACTGAACATTGCTCTGACCTGATTCCTGGGAGTCTTCCTGCTGGCAAAGAGAAGCATCATGACAGCCACAGCCAGAGGTTAAAGCACCAATTAGCTCCTGTTAATGGAGCCTCATTAGTTTCTGTTAAGTTACTTTGCCTCTCTCACTCTCCGTCTTTCACTTTCTCTCTTCACACTTCTCCATCAGTGCCCAGCTGTAAATCCTGCACGACCTCACAGAGGAGCAAAGGCACATAATGCATATAGTAGAAAAGCGACTGCGTCAGCGCCACAAATGTTAATTCTGTTCCCTGCCACTTTATCCAAATAAGCTGATGAAAGTTCAGGATCCGGTCACTTTGACACAAATGCTCATCTGACTCGCCTGAGCTATTCACAATCACTTTGTTAAAGACTAAATCTGCGTTAGCATGACAAGTGAAAATGTGTGTCTTGTACTTAACATTGGGGACACTTCTGCTAACAGCAGAGCTAATTTTTCGTTTAGTGCTTTTGCTAACATTGACAAAATTTAGCGCACTTAGCTTACCCTGAATTAAATTTTTAAAACTAATTCTAGATTGTTAATTTACCCATTTTGTAAACTTCCAGTTGAAAAAAGAAGTTCACTTATATTCCATGCTCTTATTTTGAATTGTTTGAAGACTTTGAGGGTTTTGTTACGTTCACTCTCAATTTCTAAAATAACTATATAATATCCAGGAATAAAATAAAACATGTCCAGCAGTGAACAATGCACAAAAATAAAAGTAATATTTAAGGGTATAATAGAACATGTACATTTAAAATATGCCGAAATTAAACAGACTCAAGGATTGTAGTCTTTCAAAGGCAGATATGATTTGAATTGAAGTTAGCATGTTAGCTTTAGCTTACGCTAAATACCGTGTTGGAGTAGTGCTTTAGCATTAGTGGAACTAATGTTGTGAGCAACACTAAACCCAATTTTGTCCCTCTTTATTTCCACACCTCTAAATGAATTACAAACTGCCTATTTGTAAAACGGGGATGTTTTTACCCGTTGCTGCCCTGCATACACACAGGAATGGCGTTTTAGGGTTTCTTAAACATTCTTTTCCAGATTGAAAATTTTGCTTTTTGGCATCAAAAACACTGTAGTATATGCCCAGCTTCAAACCTCACATATAAACCCAAACTTGTCACAGATTACAACAACAATGACATATGTTCATAGAATTGTTAGCTTTAGAATCCACTGTGATGGAGAAGAAGCTCGACTTCATAGCCATTCCACACAAAAGACTCCACTCAGTCTTTGTTGCCATTTTTGTTGTTTTTTTAGTTGCCTCTCGGCTTTAAGCGAATGTCTCATACTCCATGCTAAGTGCCATGTAATATTTACTCCCGCTCTTGGTGGGAGTAAATATGCCAGGAAATTATCCCGTATGGACGCGCGTTTTATTATTATTTACTGATACTCTCATTGGACGGTGGAGAAAACGGTAAAGCAGCGACCCAACAATATGGGCACTTTTGGTTTTTTAGTCATCAGTAATTTAAATTTATTGTGACAACAATAAATAAAAATTCTTGCTATGGTAAGACATTTATCACAACAAATAAGCAATACAATAAAGACCCACCCCTATTACAACTCTTTAGAAAATATGTAAATTGATCCATACAATCTTCAAGCGGTATAAATACTTTTGTAGGTTTTAGAGTAAACAAACCCTGCCAATGCCCTCCAAAAAAACCCCTGGATTATTAAGTGTAACTGGTTCCTAAATAGCTACAAAAACATTTTTATTATTTAGTAATGGCAAACCTTTAAATCTGGGGGATAAAGATGTAACTATTGGCAAAATAAAAAAACAAAGCAAGAAGTGAGTTCAGTAGTCTAATTTATTGGATGTTCAACAGCTCTCGAGTCAAAACAACTGCACCATAAGGAAATGCAGAACTTCCCTCTACCTGCAATAATGAGCTCCCATTCATCTTTTTCCAGCGCCCTGCATTGTCCTTTAACGTTTTGCTTTAAAGGACACGGTATCAAAGAGCTGTTGGAAGTTATCAAAGCCGGGGCTCCTCTCGTTGAGACGGAGCCAGCGAGTAAGAATGTGGAGCTGTACGAAAAGACGGAATACAGAATTATAAAGCGAGAACACTGCTGGGACTTCTGAGGTCAAGCACATTTTCTGTAATTGGAGTCTTATAAAGCTAAAGCGAGTTAAATATAAGGCAGCGGTTACAGCCCACCACCCCAGCGTGGCGGCTCCGCAGGAACACAGGGGGTAAAAAAGAAAAATTAATAAAAATAAAAAAAAGACACAGGGTAGGTTGGGGTAGACGATGATAAAATACAAAGTAGCGTCCAAGAACTTTGTTCTGCAGAGTGCAGGCATTGCGCGCACTGACGCGGGCCTCACACACATAAACCAACATCATTAAATCGACCCCCCACTTGCGTTCCTCAAACTTGGAAAGGTTTGGAGCAGAGGGAGAGTCGGAGAGATGTGCGGTAATTAACATAGCGGTCGGCATGCAGGATTAACTTGGAGACAGACAAACACTTTATTACATGCAACAGCCATGATCTGTAAAACCAGCTTCCTGGTAATCATACTTCACATGACAGTGATGTGTCTCCATAAAGTGTAATAATGGGGCAGAAAGTGAATGAGCTCGTTAGAAGGCAACCCACCACCACTGTTTTATTATGAGCTGCAGATTCGAATCCACTGACTAGTGGGAGGGTGGCACCAAATTATTAATACAAATCCAACTGGATACCTTTTATCTCTGTTGGTAGCTCAGCTGAACACAACCAGTCATGATGCAAATTGTCTATTTTCTCAGCTTTTAAGACATAATATCATTGGTTGTTTTTTTCTCCCATTCCCAGCTAAACTTTATATAACCTTATTCCATGTTGCCATTTCTGTGGTCCGACGGGAGTTTATTTTTGCTTCTAGTAACAATCTGATGGGACGCAGGAACAAAAACCTGTGTTCAAGTTGTTTAAAATATGACTTTACACCTATCTGATGGTTTAATTACCCAAATAACATAAAAAAAAAACAATAATTACTTGGTGTAGAGCAAATATGTCCATGCAATGACTTAGCAGCAAAAATGGTTTTTGACTTGAAAATGTTAATTTAATTTGACTATATATGAATTCTAATTAAAATGCCAAAAAATAATTACACACACTGCAATGTTAATCCAGTTCCACCACTAATAAGAAGGCATATAGTCAAAAGAGGAATTATCTATAATTCTTATTTCCATGGCGTTACTAATTCAAAAGCAGAGAGTTTTCTAAAACATACAAACAGAGATTTGGATAATCAGAATATATCACTTTTTAGAATTTTTCAAGGTTATTGCACACGCTTTGTTGCCTTGTGTCAACAAATTTCTGATCCACCCCCCGACTATGCACGAGCTTTTATTTTTGTTAGTTTCCACTGATTCAACACGAACTGTACGAAGATAACCGTGGAAAGAAAATGTGCTGTGAAGCTCTGTGTTTTCTTCCTGGGAAGGATGAAACCTGCTCCCTGACAAGCAGATCGTAATGAACGTGGCTAAGTACCATAAAGGCGATGACAGACGTGACAAACTTGTGCCGAGTTGAAAGTGACAGCGGCACATTTGGTTGCCATCAGATTAATTGAAAGGGGTGCCGCTGAAAGGGTGCTTATAACTTGCCCTCATAATTACACTGAGTGCGTCTCAGTGTGACTTATGAAATTAAAGTTGATTCACTTTTGCCTCCTGTGCAGGCGCTCTGTGATCAGACCGTCTAGCTCAAGTATTCACAAGACAAATTTTATCACATTTTGTCACAATAACGCTGCAAATTTTTATGGGCTTTATTGGGATGTTATGTGTTGGACATACATGTGAAGGAAAGGGATGAGCGGTTTATGATTATTTCACATAAATAAATCTGAAAAATGCGTCTTAAACTCGGTCACATTGGATGGAAAGTCTCTGAACAATTTTCAGGTCCTGCCTGGACTTTGGGCCATTCTAAGAAATGACTTTTTTAAGAAATGATTTTATGAAACATCAAAACCTGTCACAACATTTATGATAAATTAATGTAATAATTATCGAATAGTGAAAAAAATCATTTGAAAAGTTGATGTTTTTTTACATTTTTGTCCACACATTTACAAAAGGGGTCCACACCCAGATGCTAATTCAGATAGCAGTGTAAGGCATTCGGGGTAAGTACAACAAAAATAAACACACGTATCCAGCAGTAGCAGGAGAAATGATTTGTGGACTTTTACCAACGACAAAAGAGAAATCCTACACCGATACAATCCCACACCACTTAATTTTTGCTACATTCTGTGAAAATGAAAGTTGCGCTCAGTGTCTTCTTCTGAGGTTTTCATGTCTTTCCCTCCAATGGTTCTGGGTGCAGCGCCACCACTGGTGACAGGATGAATAGTTTCTTCAAAGGTTTTGGTTCATTTGACACAGACAGGAGTGAAAGCGAACCACACCGCCCGAAATGAACGTATGTATGAATGAATGAATGTACTTTATTAATCACAGAGAGAAATTCACAAATGTAACAAATGGTTCCTAATGAAACTAAGTGTTTCAACCTAAGGTCATGTGTAAGACATTGTATGCAAAATGATTGACTTACCAACAAACATTATGACGTTTTTGGATCTCAGTCTATGAAACAGTTTAACTATATTCACATATTAAACAATTCAAACTTTTGCACAAAAAATGGCATACACCAAATCTGAGCAATTATCTTGATATGTCTTAGTTGTTATCATAGCATTATTAGCATCAATATTATCATTATTATTATTAACAGTGCTACTATTAGTAATACTGTGAAAATATTATCTGAGATTACAGTGATGGCACATTCAACCAATACTAATAAGTGGAGGGTTTTAATAACTTCATACTTCTGCCCATTCCTTTGAACATTTATCATTTATAGTATTACTGTCATTTTATCTGTAACATTCAATGCACATCAAAGAACAAACAATAAATATTCCTCTCTTCAATATGTAGATGTTTTTCTTAAAAAAACATAAATAAATGTTGAGTTCCATTTTTCTCATTAACCAAATAACAGCTCCCAATTAAATTACAGCAGGGTTTAAAGTGAAATCTAACGGGGTAGCACATTTCCACAAAATAATCTTTAGAAACCCGTTCGCCGGCGTCTTAATTGAAAAGGGGCATCTGGGATCTGCCGTTGCCGTTCACGTGCCGCTGAACCCAAGATTAGACGCCCCGCTCCTGGGTTTTCCCACTTTACTGCCTTTACTGATCAGACAACAAAAGCAGTAATTAAGAGTCTGCAAACATGAATACTGTCTGCTGTTTGCGCAGGCCCGCCGACCATGAAATGAGCCCTAAAGAAGCCATCAGTGTTCCCAGCTTGAAAAGCGTCTTTAGCCGAATTTGGAAGTTGCTGATAAATGCTAATTGATCGCGATCCCGTCTTGGCGAGTGTCGACGCGGAGCCTTTATGCATATTCGAAAGGGAGTGGGAGTGTTTTAAAAATCTGTGTCGCATGTGTAAGTAAGATTTATCTGGTGCCTTCACAGTGGAATAAACAACGGCGCAGAGCGCACCAGTAGGTCTGCTTGAGAAAGCTTGTTTTGCAGCAAAGAAAAACAAATTCTTGGCTGAATATCAAAGGGGGAGCAGCACACCGCGGAGCTGTGAACTGGTGGGAGTTGTTGCGGAGCTGCGTGGGCATCCGGCTGCGTCCCAGTGGGGATTGAAGTCTGGACACAGGCAGCGAAGCGTTTATTATGCCGCACGGTCCCTCGGTGGCAGGGATAGGCTTTCCTTCTCCGTCTACGTGACACTTCGTGATCTTCACTTAGTGTCAAGTTACAGCTCTATAAGCTGGACCCCCGTGGTTCTCTAAACCTCATTTACTTTCTGTGACTTTACAGTCTTCTCTGTAGAAGCGCGACTGAAATACAACATAAATCACAATAAAAAGTGAAAATAACAGATATAAAAACAAAGTTTTGGGTTTGAGAAAAGTCACCACTTCTGTTTGATACGTTTCCAGTTCGACACAATGCAGTTAAACAGTTTGTTGAAAGCCAATCAGATCTATTAGAAACCAAATTCTGCTAATGTAGAAAAAACACAATTCAGTGATTGTGGCGTTTCCAATAAAAAAAAGAACGCAATTAAAATCACATGCGAATAAGACTGCTCACGCGATAGGACATACCACGTCATGATCCTCCAACTACTTCCTGTTGTCTTCTTTGTGGTTTGTGACAGTGGCAACATCCACTTATGAAAAGCTTTATCAAATTGTGCTCGGGGTTGTGTGCATCAGGTGAGGAATTACTTTCCAGTGTAGATTTCCTCCATGCTTCTGTAATAAAATACACCATGTGCTACAGTCATTCCTTAAAGTATTCACACCCCTGGCAAAATTAGACTTAAAATGAGTCATGGGAGGAGAATGTAAGGAGAGGAAACAGAACTGTTGCGCGATCAACCGTCATCAACTTCAAAATAAAAGAATAAATATAAATGTCTAACTACCATCTTCAGACAGTAACAAAAACTTCAACACAGGTAGGTGTTGAACACTGTAAGTTCAAAAAACAACCAAATAATCTACAGCTTCAGAATTTATATGTAAAAAATAATTTTTGTCAACCTAGCTGCTCTAAACGTTTTCAAAGTTAGCAAAAACACTAAAAGTGTGAAACAAAAAAATTAGCTCAGCTACTAGAGGAAGTGTGCCCAGCACTGCCATTTACAAAAGTTACACAGTAGTGAAGAATACACAAAGTGTAAATGGGACCATCGTTTTTCATAAATCAAAAAATAAAGTTAAAAAAACCATCCAATTAAACTAGCGCCTCGTGGTGCATTCACACCAAACGTGCTACACGCCTCAAAAATGCATCACACACTTCAAGTTTGACGCGTGTGCACTTTGAATGCAGACACTTGGCTTTTTGCTGTACACCTAGCGTTTCGAGTGTATGGATTAGATTCAAAGTCTATCTAGAGACGTCGAGGGCGCGTCAGACGTGTCGGCTGTAGCTGCTGTTTTCTGTCGGACACATTGGACGCTTCAAACGCTCAAAATGTTCAAATCTCGCCGCGCTGCAACGGGCCTTGACACGCCTCCACATAGACTTTGAATGCAAGCCAGATGCGCCTGACGCTCAAAACGCTTTTGGTGTGAACGCACCATCAGAATGTATGTAAAAAGATATGAAGCTAGCTGTGCTAAGAGTTTTCAAAGTTAGCAAAAGCGCTAAAGCTTTATTTTTTTTTTTACACTGACTATAATTTTCTTTTCATGGATCCTAATGCAACTCCTATTTTTACTTTGGCTTGAAAATAAAAACTTAACACTGTTAACACTTCGAGGCATGTAAGTCAAAGAGAAACAGATGTGATAAAATAAGAGAACACCACAATATTAAACATTACATTTAATAACCCACATCTAAATTTAACCCCGATAAAGAAAGCATTTCGTCTCGCTTCATCACAGGTGAGAAAACATTTCATGTTTTCTCACCTGTTTTTTTTGTTGTGTATGTGTGTGTAAATCAACCATGTAAGGCAATTAGAGCGAATCTGAAATGTGTGAGAGCTGGTTGCCCTGAAACTATGGATTTGTGCGACTGTCAAGGAGCAAGTCGTGTTTGAGCTGAGAGGTGCAGAGGATCAGAGGCCCGCCTCGCTTTGCCCCATTGTTAGCACTGCCAGTTATTGTCATAGTGCACATTCATCTCCATTCAATATGCTGTCACCGTTCCATCCTTGTTCACACAGCATATCTGTGAGCTCATTACCTCAGCAGGATGCGCACACAAACACACATTCGCACAAAAAAGAAGGGGGAAAAAAAAACAGAAAACCACAAGACCTTGGTGCATCGCCGGATTAAAAAGAAGGGAATCGCGCTCTTGTTCCATTATTAATTTGCTTATTTATTCAGAGCATCAATAAAACATGGCAATGAGTCTGCAGACTGACAAGGCGTTACCGAACCAGAGGAGAATCAACAAACTGGGTCTGAAGGAGATCACATTGCTCAGTAATTGCCTGGTGTTTTATTCAAACCACCTGGGTTTGGCATAGCCAGAGATCATGGGAGGCAAAGTGGATCAAGGAGAATTTCGTTAAATTGTGATTTTGGGCTGCGGCGGCAGAAGCTCCCAGAGAAGGACGCTGGGCTGTTGGGTTATTATTCAGCCTTTCACAGTAAAAGCAGGGCAGCGTTTCCTCTGGGTCGATTAATAACTGTGACTAGGTTTTGCTGAAATTCTTTTGATTTATCCATTTAATCCAGTGAAAGGAAAACCCAATTAGGAAGTTCATCCGTCTGTCCTTTCACTGCACCGTCTTAATCCCAATCAGGGTCTTAGGGGAACGTTGGGTCTTATTCCAGTCACAACTCCAACATTTAGCTGTGAAGTAACAACGATGACAACCAGAGACACCAAGGAGCGTTTCAGACAACGCACAACTGAGGCCAAGCTAGCATACCTACTTTTTGCAAAATTTTTGCGTTTCTATTAGCCTTTTCCAGCACGATACTTTAAAATGTGAATAAAAAATAAGTTGATGGAAATACGGATTTTGTTGCCGGTTTTCCCCAAATGTTGCGATTTTGGTGAAACTTTCGGCAACTAAATGACATTGACGAAGTCATTTTGAATTTTGCCGTTTCCACTAACCTTTTCAAATGCGACACTTCAAAATGCATATAGAAAATGTTGATGTAAACATGTTTATTGTAAATGATTTTTCCCCACATGGTTGAGATTTTTGTCAAACCTCTGGCAAATACATTAATCAGCATTCAAAACACATTGTTCACAAATATTAAAGACTGAAATGTTTACAACAACTGACAACTTAAAGTGTGCTTGAGTTTCTGTACAATTTAAAACACTTTTAGCGGTCAACATGAGTATTTTCCCATGAAGTGAACTGGTACAATAAACCAAAAAGAGATCTACGATAACGTTGAAGAAGCTGCACAACTCAGGTTGGAGAAGTTGTTGACTGAAAAATGATCATTTATGCACTTAATAAAAATTTGACCATATACTGGGAGAAAATCAATGCTTTTGATAAAGCAATACCAATTCAGATGAGACCATAACTGAACTTTTTTTGTCGACGTCTTTTGATTTGAATGTTTAAAATGATTCGCTGAAAGAAAAAATAAATCATCTTTTATTTGATCCATACATCCGCTGACTGACATGAGAAGTGAGTATGAAAATGACATTCAACCTCTTTGCCTGCAGGCAGACTGATTGCAAGCCTTGGTGAGTCAAAGGCAGAATTTACTTTAGAATAACAGAAGTGTGTTTTATACATTAGTCTTACGGTACGACTGTCTCTGAAGAAGAAACACCAACTTCTCTGTGTTGTCACCGACAACTCTGTGTTGTCTGTTTAGCAATCGCCTAAACAGATAAAACATTGAGAAATGTGTTAAAGTGTAGATTGAAACATTCCCCACTCTGCTCATTCCTACTTGTTACATTGAAATTAGACTATTTTTTGAGAAAGGTTCAACATCTGTTCTGTTGCTGCTTCATTAAACTCCAAATATAAGCTCAAGAACCGGTGCGTTGGCTCAGGTAGTTTATGTAGGGATTTCAGACGACGTGTGGCCGGATGGGCTGTGAATCTAAGGTGCAAACACAAAAAGACCACCTCTGTGTGGTGAATACTTGACATGCATCAGTTCTTGCCATTTATACACATTGAACTTGTCATGCTAAAGACAGAACAGATTTAGCCTATGGTAGTTCTGTCACTCATTGTCACAACTAATAAAATTGAAAAGGTGTCCTTTCTTGTGTTGAGTCTAGTAGGATGGAGATAACTGACACATTTAGTTTTATGGGTAATATAATCAATTGCTGTATTTTCTACTCCACATCCTTCTAAGTTGTAGGGCTGTCAGAAATATACCCCTATCTCCAAGTCTAAGGTTTTGGTGCACCAAGAATAGCCAAGTGCACGTATATTATTTTGTATAGTGTATGTAGAATACAGTAATGACATTTGCTATGTTTCCATCCAACTACAAATTTTGAGCAAATTTTTAAAGTATGACAAGAGAGAGAAAAAAAGAAAAGCCATCTACTGGCTTTGAGCGAACCATCCAGGCTACGCAAAGGATAATTTTGTCTGATGTTGATGCTACAAAAGGTAGCAAAAAAAAAAAAAAGATGTAGAGGTTAAAAACTAGCAAAGACCACACATCTCAAAAATGGAGAGAGTCCACCCCTCCAACAAAGCATGGACATTTTTGCTGACTTTTATGCCTCTGGTAAGGCATCCCGGTGGATGGGAGCGATCACTACACATTAGCGCATTAGCTCTTTTTTGGAAAAGCCAAAAACTCTCTATAACTAATATAACAACCTTTTTATTAAATTAAATTGAAGTTTTTTGAATGTTGCCTTTTCTGATGCAGTTCTACCAAATGTGCATTAAAACATTAATGAAAACATGGCTGTTGTAATCTGTTTTATCAATACGTTGGGATTTTAGTGAAAACCTTTGGCAAATAAATGAATTAGCATTAGCATCAAATCACATTGATGTGTTGGGATGACGGAATCACTGTCTCTAAAAACAACTGTGGATATAGAGCAGGTCATAAGGATGTTTTATATGACTTTTCAGCTTTAAAATGAAAAAAAAAACTGTATTCTCTTCTTCCCATTTTTCTATGGAAGAGGACTAGGGCCATTCAGAATTCTGAGTTTTGCTCTCAGAACTCAGAGAAAAAAGTAAGACTCTGAAAAAAGTCATGATTGTGAATTTAGTGTTGAAATTGTGAAAAAAGTCAAAATTCTGAAAAAAAAAAAAAAAAATTTTTAAATTCTAAAGTCAAACTTTGGATATCAGAAGATTAAAGTCTAAATGTTTTTGAGAAAAAAAAAGGTAAAAACTCTGAGCCTAACTCAGAACTATGAAAAAAAGTCAGAATTATGAAAAAGTCAATTCTAAAAAAAAAAAAAAGAAAAAAAAAGTCACAATTCTGGAAAAAGGTCAGAATTCAGGGGGGGAAAATGTCAAAATTCCTTTTTTTTTTTTGTGGCCCCAATCCTCTTTAACAATATTTTACATTGGTTAAGCACATCAAATCCCTGTAAGATACACATAAGTTCATGGTTCTAATGTAAAATAAAATAAAAAAAGTTGAAAAGTTGAAAGAGATCTGACTACTTGCGTGAGCGGAAAACCTCGGAAAACAAGTGTAAGTTCCTTTCCGCTCGTCTTACTAAACCATTCCCACAGAAACACATTCAACCACAAAAGACATACTAACATGCTTGCTGACAGATTCAGTTTATCTTCTTTTCCTGCCCCTGCCAACACAACCCCTCTGCCCTCCTCCCACACCTCCCTGAACACGCACGCTTACGAATCACCACTCCTCTGCTGTTTATCATCTGATTCAATTAAAGCAGGCGAGGCGAAGGGGATTGGAGCCCGCGGGACCGCGTTTTAGCGGTGGCGAAAAACAAACGAGCCGAGGTTCAGCCACTGACATTTAAACGAGAGTAATGAGGCCGCTTGTCTTCGCCGTTTCCCTGCCAGCCACAGAACTCTCCGGCCACAGCTCCCCTTTCTCTGGTCTGCCGTAGAACTTTGTCTTTCCAACTTTCATGTTTCCGTCATTGCTCTCTCTCTCGCCATCACTCTTTCTCAGGGCAATCTCAAGACGGCAGCTGTAGCATAAATTCTTGCTTCCCTCCCTCCCTCCCCGTCGCGTTTCGACGTTTATTCCTCCCTCATCACATCGTTCATCATCTCTCAATCCCGCCAGAGGAAGTGCGGCGCGCTTTGTGTGTATTTTTCGCAGATCTCAGATGAAGAAGCCGTTGGAGCCTGGAGTTTGTGCAGAATTCTCCTTAAACGCCATGAGTCACCGGCTCCTGTTTATTCTGCAGTTGGGAAAACCGCGGATGTGTTGGAATGCAGATGGGGGGATTTTTAGAGGAGTTGGGCAAGGAGGACCGTCCTAAACTTTTCAATTTATAATGTCTTATACGGCAGAACAGGATACAGGAAGTGTTTCCACACTAATGGCTGCGGGGCGGACTGGACTGGATCTCCCTCGGCTTACAGGTCATGGAGAGCCACCGGCAAAGGGTGAAGAAGGTCAAAAATCACTGCTTTATTTTTTTCTTTTTTGAAATCGACCAATCATTTCTCACCTTAGGCCGACATTTAGAGGAGGATGGCCTGACAGAACGTCGTGAGGCCTCATTAGTGGTGTTGGCCACGACTGCGGTGGTTGCTCATATAGCCAAGAAAAAGAGAAAGAAAAAAAAACGGCCATTAACATGAAAGTCGCCGGCAGCGTATACATTCAGACATGAGGAGGTGAAAATGTCACACACAGAGACGGTAGAACAGTGATGAAGATGAGTTACATTAATGCTAATGGTCCACAGAGAGCGTATGAAACATTTCTCTTCATGCATAACTTTAGTGGAAGCTGGAGTGTGTAACTTTTCCAAAATATATATTTTTTACATATTTGTAAAATCTGCCACCATGTTATGAAAGTTTATCAGAGGAAAAAAAAATGGATCTCCTTCACCTCCTCTGAAGAAATGAATCGCTCAAAGACAAAAACAACCAATCAGAGCGAGGAGGAGGGTCTTAGCGCTCTCAGTCAAACTTATGTAGTTGCTGCTAAATGTGCTAATGGCGGAAAAACAACTTGCAGAAAAAACATTTATTGACCGTCATTAGTAGCCAATATTTTCATATTAAAGTCATGGAGCAGGAATTGAACCAGCGACCCACCAACTGAAGGGTGACCATCACCCCAGATGTTTTTGTTTGAAATATTTTACATCATGTTACTTTGTAGTTGATTTTTTTTAACCTAAAATCTTTGCCCAGATAACCATAATGAATTATGATTATGATCGTCATCTCATTGACTAACTGAAGTCAAATTTCCAAATTATTCAATGATAATGAGATATCAGGGAAAAATATCGCTATTTGGAATTGGTTTTGGCAACACTGGCCCTGTATTTACTTTTTATCAAATCGATACAAAAATTCTCAGAATCGCATTGATTCTGGCACACTATCCATAATCTAGGCCAGTCTTTGTTTTTTTTTATTTCAGTTTCCAGCGTTATTCTAGAATTAACTCTGTTGGTGTGAAAATAAGGATAAGGTATTAATTCATTCAAAATCTGTGGAAAACCAACAGGTATGGGTTTATGGGTTCGCTCTTTAATACTACATCAAAGTCTGAATTTCCAAGCAGCTCAAAACAACACTGTGTCTAATGATTCATTCTAAGAAGTAAGTGGATATTGGAGTGGGGTTTGTTTCAGACTAAGACATGGGACTCCCCGCTGATATGTTTGGCACTACTTTACATTCAACATTAGCGAGTCTAAAAC
The DNA here is from genome assembly GCF_001443285.1 of Poecilia latipinna. Classification (NCBI taxonomy): domain Eukaryota; kingdom Metazoa; phylum Chordata; class Actinopteri; order Cyprinodontiformes; family Poeciliidae; genus Poecilia; species Poecilia latipinna. The sequence goes on along the minus strand of NW_015113607.1, from coordinate 26,597 downwards.
AAATTACGTCAAAGCAAAAAGAAAAAGGATCTTCGGCTGACAACCAAGAAATCTGCGAGAGAGAGAGAGAGAGAAAAAGAGTCAGCTTTCAAATGCAACATCCCGTTCTTCTGGGTTCCCTTTAGGAACATCAGAGGAAGACGAGGGGTTGCGTGTGGAGAGACGGCGCACGCGACAGCCAGCAGCTGTGGGGCAGAAACACGGTGGCGGCGACAGTAGCCCCAGCACTTCGGCTTGTCCCATTGATTTCAGCTCAACAGCAAATTGGACCATTTTTCACACAGTCCTGCAGCGGCCCCACTTGCCTTGTTATTTATTCCTGCATTCAGCAGAGCTGCTTGTGCCGCATGTGTCAGGTCTGGGTGAACAGAGAAACACGCTTTCCGGGAGACATCGATGACTTTAACACAACATAAATATGCTGGTATAATCATTTAAAGGTGTTAGCCAAATACATGGTCCTCGTGGAAAGATAAAGTCTGCCGCCTTTATCTTTCTGCTTTTGATTATCTGTCCTACAGAATGCTCTATAGTTACAAATGTTATGTCTGTTCATATTTTTAGCTAGGTTTGGTAGCTGTAGCCGACTAATTTTGATGTCTATCAACAAATTCAATACAAAATTGTTGTGAAAAAGCTAACTTAGCATATTGTGCATTGACGCTAGTTAGCCTAGCTATGATAGTTTAGCTGACTTTTGTTACTTCTAAATAACCTAATTAGCAGAAGTTATAGTGATACTTTTTTTTCAAGCATGATGTAATTTTTGTGAGATAGCAACATGTCCCTTCACTGAATGTTCTACAATGGCAATTTATCAAAATTAAGTTGCTAAACGACCAAATGCTTGACATTTAAGCTAGATGGCTAAGCTAATTTGTCAGACATTTTATCTGTCTCTTTCAGAAAACGTTGACATTCTAACATATTCCTTTACTGAATATTCTACGATGGCAATTTATTTATCAAAATCAGTTTGCTAAATGACCAAATGCATGACATTTAAGCTAGACGGCTAAGCTAGTTTGTCAAACATTTTTATCTGTTTCTTTCATAAAGGCCTTTATATATATATATTATATATATATATATATATAATTTCATATATTATATATATAAGAATAATTTCAGCATATATATATATATATATATATATATATATATATATATATATATATATATATATATATATATATATATATATATATATATATATATATATATACTGAAATTATTCTTGGTATTCAGGAAAGTAAATAACAGTTTTTTTTGTTTTTTTTTTTGTATTATTGGACTTTCAAATTATTTGGACAATTAAATCTTTGCCATGCAGGTGACTCATTTTAAAATGCAATATCAAAGACATTTTTGACAGCCTCATAACAGCTATGTGTTTGTTGCCTATACTTTAAGTTTCCTCAGATTTAAAAAAGCAAATTCTAAAATGTCAACCAAAGTTTTAAAAACAGCACATATTTCCTCCTCGTGTGGTCAGAGTTGAGCTGCTCCCTGATTCATAAATTACTGGCTGTTGAAATCATTACCCAGAGCTTCTTCCTGGCGTTCTTCCTGCTTGGATCTTGGCTGGGTCGCTTTCCACCTCCTTCAAAAGTTTGAGAGTCTGTTTGAAAATGCACCAGGAAAGCTTGCTCTGACAAAACTTTTGTGCATCTGCAGCATCTTTATACTGGCAAGGGAGCTGTAGTTCCAGTTTTTTTGTTTGTTTTTTTTTTACTTACTGCAATTATGGAGAGAGATCCATTTCTGTTCCTCGCTTCTTTGGTTCCTCGACTCCAGCTCCACATCACAGAACCCAATTGTGAGACCAAAAGATTAAGAAAATAAAAACCCAAGGTATCAGAGCTGAGTACTGAGACCTAATACAATCTTTTACTTCTTGATTTGTTTTAGTTCTTGGCATGGATGTTAAGTAGGATTCCACAATATCAAGAAAATATGTAGCTTATTTGCAATTCTATTTCACATAGTTGTGACGTATCAATTAAACTGAATCTCTCTAAATATGCTTTCTTTATCATTACAGAATGTTCCCACACTGTTAGCATCTCAGCCACTCAAAATATACATCTGATGTGGACATCAAAGGAAGTTACACACAACTGTACACAATATTGTACTGTTGGCTGAACTCAAAATCTTGTCCAGCTCTAATGGTAAACTAACCATCTTCTGGGACATACATTGGTTGCTTGACCCAAGCTAACACTGACAATATATTTATTTTATACATGTTTTACCTGCATAATTGTCAATAAAATGTGCAATGAGTTTGTATTTCTGCTCTTTTCACCATGACAACCTCAGCTTTCAGTGTGTTTATTCACCAGGGTTGTTTTGAAGCAACAGATCGGATTGCTCTTTGCCAGCCCCATGGACAGGACAGAAACGCCATGACTGAGTGTGTGTGTGTGTGTGTGTGTGTGTGTGTGTGTGTGTGTGTGTGTGTGTGTGTGAACAGCTGCATAAACTTCTGTGTAGACAACACCATCCCCTACAGAACCGTGCAATGGTTCCCTAATAATAAACCGTGGATTATTATTGAACACAATTCAGTCTGATTTGTTCTGTAAGTGTGTCTTTAGTCAGAGTCTTCTTCAAATTCCCTGTAATGTAGAACATGACAGGAAATCTTTCCAGCCCACAGCCATCGCCACCTTCAATCACACTGATGAATTTTGAACTAATACGAGTTACAACAACATTTAATTTCCCTTTTGGATCAGTAGGGTCTTTCTGAACTTGAATGTGACAAATCTGATGTTCCGTTGAATACTGCCTGTGATTGGTCGAGCTTTTAGTACAAAGGTTTCAGGTGCAAACGTAACTTATATAAACCCTGAAAGAGCAATTTCCAAGTTTGGGAATTACGGCAGTGACAGCAGACCTCATGACCTCTGTTCTAAATGTCATATCCATGAAAATGAAAATGCTCATGGACACTTCAAGCTTCCTGAAATCATTTTCAGCAAAAGCACACACCTCTACATCTTGAATGGTTGTTTTGTAATATCAAGTGGTATACTACTCGTATGCAAATTCGTAACTTTTATTTTTACATTCATTTGTACGTGGTGCCAAACCTAAAATATTAAACTCTAGTCAGTTCCTGTGACCATCTGAAGCTTTTGTCTGATGAGGAACTTTTGATCAAGCGACTGAAGGTAGCGTTCATGTCTGGCTATTGATGATACACGTCCTTCTCAATCTGCATCAACCAAATGACAGGAATAAAGTTGGAATCTGGCAAACATAGCAAACGAGATGCGAAGACTGAATAGAGCCAGAGTTCTTTCTGCCTTTCTTTACACCTCAAGGCGCACACAGAACTGGGAATTCTCTGCATTCTTGCTTCTTTTTTTTTATTCCTCTCCACCTTAAACCTGTCAACTTCACCAGCCTCTCTTCACTCTCTATGACAGGTCAGCTGCTCAGTACACCTTTCTAAACCTTCACCTCGTCACTTCCCTACTTTCCTTTTGCCTCCTCTCTTCTTCTTTCCCTCCACACCTGAGAGTTCCTGCTCTAAAAGTCAAAGAGTAATCTAACAAAAGAACAAGAGCCTAAGCCACGGTGACAGTTTTTGTCCCTGTTGTGTGTGAAGCTGGGTGGAGAAACGTCAAACTGCTGAATATGAAGGTGCCTACAAGTAGACAGAGTGTGAATATAATGGATGACTGATTTCAGGCACAGCGTCTGCAAGTTGTCCCGACTGTCTACCTCAAGCTGTCCCGTGTGTTGGCCCACATCACATTCAAAAGTTAGGACTCACCCACAGGTCGATAGTTCAGAAATGTTATTTCGGGTTTCTGTCGTCACGTTTCCGATGTGGAATCATGTAATATGAGGATGAGTCACAAACACTTAGACATTGGGTAGAAAAACAAGGTAGAACACATGATTTATTGCGTATTGTATTACGGAAAAGGTTTAAGGATGGAGACTTTATGGTTCTATATTAACCACTGGATACATTATTTTTATGTTAGAGGGACAGTATTATGTATTTTCCAGCCATTTCATAGCAAAATCATGTAGCTATGTTACTTTCAGTTGTTACTTTGCAATTTAATGCCCTGAAATTGGGCGGCTGTCTCTTTAAGAAGCTCAGGCTCTTTATGAAACCTCCACCTTCAGGAAGTCATCACAACATCGGTCCCCTGTTATTAACCCTTTAAGAATGTTTTTACCAGCGTTTCATTGAGAAGTAACTCGTATAATGAGCCAGGCAGATGTTCTATAAGATGGTTGCTAATTGTTGCTGGCTAGTCTGAAGGAGCTGAGTGTGAGAGTCATGGGGGAGGCAAAAACTCGGCAGCTTGGTAACTGTAGCTCCAAGGAGGAGCTTGAAGGCGGGGCTAGGTCAACTCAGGCGTTTTGTCGAGCTGAATGGTTGCCACGGGAAATGAATGTATTTCTCAAACATGCATTAAAGAACCAAGGCAACACTAGGTGCGTTTTTGATGAGGGAATAGCTCACAAAAGTAGATTTTGCATAATACTGCAGCTTTAATATTACCAAATATCCAAGCTGAAGTCACTACTGAAGGAATCAGTTAGGGGAATTAATGGGGAATCATCCGTGTTCATGGTGTCGATCAATACAATTCAATTCATTTAATTGTCAGATGGATCTTTAATTAGAAAGACGTTCCACACATTTACTCGATGCTGAGTCTTGCCTCTTGTTGACAAACACTTCATTAGAAAGCAGAAGATAACTAGCACCGCAGACCACTGTGGGTGAGGATGGGAGCTTTTTACGACTACAAAACCAATAAAAAGGGACCACCTTGCTATAAATTTGCAGAACTAACCTTACTGCACACTGGAGACGGCAATGTGCTGTGAATGTGGAGCTCCGCCCCGCAGCCCGGCTTTGGACTGGTCTCGGGCCGCAAGCTCCAAAAGTGGTGAGCCACATCCTTTACAACATCTCTTATTTTAAACTAAAGACAATTACAGACACCATCAATTTTTTAAACATATCAAGCCTTATGGTTTTACTGAGAATGGGACTTATACCTTCCTGATTTCCATTTTTGTATTGAATAGGCTCCAGATTTAGATCCCCTTCACCCCATAACTTCTCCTTCCTCCAGCGTCCTGCAAACGGTCATCAAGCGGCCTAAACAAATTTCTGAAGTGATCATCAAGAGAGGTGGTCCCACATTTTTACAGTGTGACAATCGGGTAGTTGGATTTTAACAAGAATAATTCTTCTTCAGGCTTCAGTTGCTTCTAGGTGGTTACTGATAGAGCGCTGTTGGTTTTACAGAGAAGGTCATGTCAACTGTTCAGGTCAGTCTGCAGGTAGCAAAGTGCACAAACTATTGCTAAATATTTACAATGGACACACACACCAATGCATTGCATTAAAACTCCCACTGCTGCCCCCTTTGTGACATTTTTATGTGTGTTTGGATGTCTGGCTCCAATTAAAATCGAGTCTTACAGTACGGCCTTGGCGGACAGATTAATCCATGCGCAGCACCACAACCACACACACACGCACACACTCATATAGTTTGTGATGAAATAATAGGCACAGATTTCTCCACATGGAAAACAGATAATCACGCACTAACAAGGGGCATGTGGAGAGTCCACACACACAGATACACAGAACAGGAATAAAGGTCTGAAGGACAAAAATCATGTCCAGTGGATGGAGCGAAAATAGCATCTGAGCGAACAAAGAGCAGATAAAATTTAACAAAAAAGGTAAAAAGAAAGAGAAATAAGAAAAGATGTGGACGATTCAGCCTTGATAACTCTTTGTAGTCCCTCCCCGTTGGGTGAACGCATTGAAATGTAATAAACAATGCAAAAAGGAAATTTTCTTTTATCATTTCAAAAACCACAGTGTTGTTCTGATCTTCTATTACTGAGCCTCCTCCTCCTGCTGCAGCTGCTGCACCTTTTCAAAGTGGAGTTGGGTCTAATGTTGCGGATTTTGTCAAGACGGCACCAAACGTTGCCGGGTTTGTAGACACAGCTGTCATGAAGCTGCTTAAGATGTCTGCTGCAGGGCTTTCAGGGAGACACGTCGGACTGATGCAACCTCTCCAAACTGCGTTGTCTGAGCACAGGTATATATTTGGATGTTCCACTGCTTTCTCAGCCACATTTAACACTGATGTAGGAGTTGCTCTTGCATCATGTGATTCAGGAGTCCTTCGTTGATTCGATGGTTGATTATTGTGAAGGTTACCATCCAGAGGTAAATGAGGAAGATTTAGATCTGGTAACTGCACTATTTTACACAATAAAAGTGTAAAATGTTGGTCTATACCTTCTTATGGTCAGATGTTCTAGAGCAGAGGTTCCCAAACTGTGGGGTGCGCCCCCGTTAGGGGGCGCCGTGCCATTGCAGGGGGGGCGCGGGAAGCTGTCTGGATGACACCTGTGAGGCAGTGAAGGAGACCTGCTGCTGTGCAGAGCTACACTGGTGTGTTAGAATCATGGCAGCAAACCAGCAAAACACAAAGAACATTTCAGTTTTTCCCCCAAACTAACCGACTGAGTTGAGTAAAGCTGTTGGATGCAGGTAATGTTAGCTAAAAGACGACTAGCTAATATCAATACATCACCTTAAGCTTGTTAACAAGTAGCCTGTAGGCTCCTGATGTTGTTGTCTATATCCAGCTACGTACATTTATTTTGTCCCCCAAAAAAGTTAGACAGGGAGTCTCTAAGAATCATCTTCTTCCTGGCAATGCCAGTCCTTCTGACTGGCATTCACTCAGAAAAACAAGCATGGCAAATAGCATTTCAATAAATTATTTCAGCTTATGTTTTACATTTATGATTGAAAATCAGATTGTAGTTTTAAATTTTTTTTTATCATTTTCCGCTTCTCTTAGTCTTAGCTACAGTGTCACCAGCTGCGCTTCCATTACAAACGTCCTCAAAACTTTGTCGATAGTCAGCTAATGTTAAACAATTACAGTATTTCCTTTAAATAAGAAACACAATTAAGCATGAGTGAATAAGTTTATTAATTAAAAAACATCATCTTCCTACTACTTCCTGTTTTCTTCTTTGTGGTTTTTGCCAGTAGCAACATCCGCTTGTTGATCAAGTGACTCGTGTGATGAAATTTATTTTCAAAATGTGAAATTGTGCAGTCATACGGTCAATGGAAACACAGCTATTATTATGCAAATCGGATCTATTTAACAAACTGTATATTTATGGACAAGCCATTATTTTACTGGCTAAACCAATGTGAAAACATAAAGGTTTTATGAATTTTGCCTGGTGTGACCAAATGTGTCATTGGACTTAATCCAAAGACAAAAGTGTTAAAAAAGGTGCTATGACACAACAAGATACATTTATGGATGCATTAAAATTCTTTTTGAATAAGTCACATGATGTTAATGCTAACTCTGTTCGGAACAGAGTAATGAAAGCACGATGAAGTTTTGCCTTTCTTCCAGCATTTTCAACTCCATAAGGTGACTTTATCTGGGACAACACAGATGCAAAATAAAGCGGAGGGCACATGAATTATAGATGTTAGTGAAAACGTCTTCCTTATTTTTAGAAGTTATATTTGTGGAGAAAAAGCAACACACGGAAAAAAAAATCCTTTTATTTTTCCTTTCTCTCCACACGGATCGAGACGGATAAAGAGGAACGAAGAAATTGTTTCCAACTTCGCCTTTGAGCCGCGTAGACCGAGCTGCAGTCTTTCCCGTCTCCTCACCCCGATGCCAAACCGGAACATTTAAATGTTACGTTAAAGTAAAAATCTGATCTGCTTTAACATTTGCGAGGCACCGTTCCATCACAAGTACATCTGAGAACAGCTTGATGGCTTACTTGGCAACAGATTGACGGACTGACTCGAGCTCTCTGCCGTCACTTCAACATTGTTGTTTAACATTGAATGATTAATGTAATAAAACCGGCTGGGGCAGATAGAAGGGGATTTAACATTGAATTTGGGGTTATTTTATGTCCACTGTTTTTCTTATGTACTTTAATCTAGTGAAAACAGACACAAATGCAGCCTCTCTGTTTGCACCACAGACATGTTTACCCTACCTAAAAGGAAGAACATGTGCAAAATACAACTTTAAAAAGATCTCTACAACTGGGTTTTCTAACGTCTACCAGGTGTAGAAACACTGTATCTGCCAAACCAATTCCGTATCTTTGAAATTCTTCATTCTTACTAGACAAAAGTTATATAAAGCAGCATAAAATCTCTTTTTCAAGATGAATTCTTGTGCTACATTTCCCTGGGATGACGTCACTGTCTGTCTTCCCTGTACATCTGATTTGTTTGATTTAAGGATGCCAGCAAATCTCAACTCTGGGATACAATTACTGTTATAGAGGGTTTCCTCCAGAAAACCTGCTAAGTCCAGTGTTAGGTCTGTCAAACAGCGGCCTGGCTGTGTTGAAAAATGTCAACACTTACAAAAATTTGGCAGTGTATGAGCAAGCATCAAAATTTGGAAATAATAATGTTTGAGGCCAATGGGCAGGTTCAGGGATGGCGCAAACGGTGAGAACCTCATTGTGCCTAGTTCAATATGTCAACTTTAAACCTAATTTAATCCGTCTTTACATGTCTTTTTAAAATAAACTGCTTAGTGCGGTAGGTGGAGGGGTAAAGCCTGGTGGCCCGCCAGGCTTGTGATACTCTGGGTGAGACTCTGACCATGAAAAACCTGCCAGAGGCTGCGTTTACAAATCTTTAAGTCCTTTAAATAAGAAAAGCAATTAAAATCACACGTGAATACGTTTGTTTGGATAATAAGTCATTAAAAAAAAATGCCGTGCCATCATCCTCCTATCATTTTCTGTCATCTTCTACGTTGTTGGTGCCAGAGGCAACAGCTGGTTGGTTGATCACGCAAACAAAAGTATTTCCATTGCAGTTTTGCAAAGCAAACCAATTTTGATACGGTCAAAAAAAAAAAAACTAATCTTCAGCGCCATAACTTTTCCGAAATCGATGCGTTTCCATTAACAAATGTATTTTTTAAATGTCAAATTGTAGTCAATGAAAATGCAGCTGGTGTAAATGTATGAGCGTTTGGACATTGGTCTCATGAAATCTGTAATTCAACATGTTTCACGTCAATTTTATTCGATCTCCCCGGCCTTCCCTGTTGCCATCCCGGTGAGATCTCGGATTCCGAGTCCCCCACAGTGTCATGGCAAGGATCGGGTAGCAAATGTATCAATTTATATTCTGTACCGCTTGCTGTCAAAAGAAGAGGAGTCCCAAAGAAAAAGATCAATTTTCCAGTTTGAGACCTCGACTTTCATCACCTCGCTCTGCCCTTCGCCGTCTCTCTTTGCTTTTCTCCTCTTTCCCCCCCCGAGTTTCTCCTCCTTGCCCCTCTCTCTCGCCGTGTAATTGCAGGAAGATAAGTGAAAAATTGAGAAAGAGTAGCTGTAAGACGGAGAAATGATGCAGGGGAGAGGGAACAGAAAGAGATGGAAGGGTTGTGTGGGCGCAGATATGAGCGAAATAGAAAGAGATAATAAACAGATTGGGGGAATGTATATGAGAGAATGTTTCGGACCAAAACCAGAATTACATCAACTGTCAATTTTTATTTATTTATTTATTTATTTATTTTTAGGTATTTCAAACCTTTTTCTTATTTCTCCAGCTCTGGAATCTGATTAAAAAAATATATAATAATAATAATCAACCTTCTGCGAAAATAGTTTGTGTAAAAGCCGACGATGATTCGCTCCTCCTGGGGAAAATATCGGCACCGGAGAAAACCTCGACTCGTAAGAACATATGAGGTGATTACTTTGTCGGCGGAATATCTATGAAAACTTTAGATGAAATACTGGAAGCTGCAGTTTGCTTTTAACCTCGGGGCAAAAATAAAATCTCATGGATTATTCACATTGTGGACATTGGCTACTCAGCACCGTGCGCTGCTGAAATAAACTGTTTATGAGGCAGAGAAGAAAAGATAAATCAGAGGTGAAAAAAAAAAATTATTGTGAAAGTTAAAACCTCGTAGTGCTTCTGAGCCAAGAACCTTTTATTGCTGGTGAATTACCTTACTGGGCCCTCTACCAGTACTTTAAATATTAAAGTGGCTGAGAGATGTGTACCCATAATGAGATTATTTAGGGCACAGTTTCCTAAAACAACAAATTCAAATCACTCTGATTAGACTTTTATTGGGAGCATTACTGTTCATCACTAGTATATTGTTAGTTATTGGATCTGGAAAATGCATTTTCAGCTACAAAGTTTCCTCTGTGTGTTTTGGCTGTTGGAATGATGCTCTAACTTTGTTGAATGAGAACCAGGAAGCAGGTTAGTCCCAGGTCGATCCCAGGGCTTCAGCGGGAGTCACCAACTCAAATTTAAGACTTTTTAAGACATTTTAAACACCATTATGAATTACTTTTAAGATCTGAAACATAATAGAAATGTACAAAGGATTATAAATTGACAAAAAATGTGCACTTACCTATGAAGGACCTAAAAACAGCTTGCTAGCTAGCTGTCAGCGGTATATTAGCAGCTAGTTAGTGTTTGAGTCAACTGGGGGTGACTCCAACTTTAGGCTGACGGAAAAGTCCCATGTGGAAAAACAAAATCAAAAACTACATAGAATATATAAGGTTAAATGATCCTGATGACAAAATTTAAGACTTGCTATAATGTATTTAAGGCCACCTTGCATTTAAAAAAAAATTAATTTAAGGCATTTTAAGGTTAGAAAGGCTTATACGTTAAAGCATTTTAGCACTGTTCAGTCCCTCCAGTTGTTCAAAATTCTGTGAAATTCACAAAATTTTGCAGGCTGATGTTTTCCGAAACAACATTGTGTTCACCTGTAGGTGGCAGTATTTCTTACTTCTTCTACACTGACGTATCAGTAACAAAAATTGAGCTATTTATGTTTGTTAAAGAATAGAAATGTGTCCAATTTGTGTGCTTACTTTTTATTTCATTCTATATTTTTTTAAATCCTTTTTCTTCTAAATACAGATTTTGGAAGGAGTTTAATAAAGACAAAATATCACCAAAATACCAAAAAGCACCACAAAAATCAGTAATTTTGTAGTGTAGCAAAAAATTAAAGGCAATCATAAAATTCTGGAGGAACTTACTATTTTTGCAGCCATGATTCTTTAAAACAAAAATAACTTAGTCAATAAATATGGGGTTCTTGGCTGAGCATAAACCGCTAATTTTCAAGTCATGTGGACTCTGCAAGCTTCCATTGTGTACTGACCCCAACCTGCACTTTTACAAGGTTTTTTTTTTAATGTGTGGTTTCGGGAACTGATGGTCTGATGGGTTAAGCCCCCCGTTCCCTGCTGTCCGATCGTGACATTTGCAGGTTCCTCCTGAGCATTGCGCTAAGACTGCGGGAAGATCAACAACCAAAGAAATTATGTTTTCATATTTCAAACAATTTTATTATTGGATTGGGTTGGCACACTTTTCTTTTAAACCCATTTTTATCCCAGCTCAGTTCATACCCGATCTCCTGTTTTCATATTTCCTCCGTACGCTCACAAAGATTGCTACTTGAACATAAACAGGATTCCCTTCATGCTTCTTGGGAGGCTGAAAGTAGGGAACTGTTAATCTTTTTTGCGAGGGCAGTCTAATAAAGTTAGACAGAAAAAGTCTAAAGAAGGTAGTGCTGATTTATGAATATGTCTCTAAGCCTTTAATACAGCAATTATGCTTCTTGTTGCTGTAATTTTCTATTTCAGAAACTTTCGTCCTGCCCTTGCTCCGCGCTCCTTGCAGTCTAAGACATACTTATGCTAAATAAATGGAAATCAGACAGCCACTCACAGATAGCAAACAACAACCTCTGCATTTCATTGTGGGTTCACTGCAGACACAACACTGGAACAATGTACATTCCTCCAATTTCACTTCAAAAGTAAGTATTTGGATAATTAGACGGAGAAATTATTCACGTAGTTCAGCTGGTTAGATTTAGATCTCAGGAAAACATTGTGAGGAAAAAACAATCCTCTCCACACCTGAGACTAGTTGGCATGCAGAACACAGGCTGTGACGCAGTGACATATTAAAAAGTAAGTGGAGAAAGAGAATGGGATTGATAGCACTGGGCTTTCTTTGAGTTTATGTTTCATATTTTATACAGGGCTGATCATGTGCTCTGTGAGATTCCCTTTAGTTTGTTTTATACCCATTGGTGCTTCCATGAACGCTGCCTTGGGCGAGCCGCCTCTTCTACGCCAAACTAATCCATTACACACAATATTGGATTCATAAAAGATGAGCTGAGAGGAGACTTCAAATGTACTTTTCAGAAGCAAACTTTTTTTTGTATCGACTGTTTTTTTTTTTTTTAAAGCCTTGGTTTTATATGTATATATTCCATTTTTAAAAAGTTGACTCCAGGAATCAAATTATATTTTACAATGTTTAGGCTTGGCTAAATCAATGATAGTCCTGATTCTGAAAAGCAGAGGATGATTCTTTGTTGAATGTTTTAGCACATCTGATTGACGTTTTATAAACTCAAACCATATTTTTTTTTTAAATGTCTGAACAGTTCATAATGACACCGTTTCATTTTTACTAGTCCAAATATTACAGATTTATTGAAATAGTGAAATTACTCTTCAATTTAGAGTCAATTTTTAGCATTATCAGCTAAAATAAATATTGGATTTGCCTACAAATAAATTTCACTGTTTCTACTACCTCCATAAAGTTCAGTTCAAGTTACAAAACAAACACATACATCCATAAATATGTTTAATATGTTGCACAATATACATACTTCAAAGGATTGTTGGAAGTGCAGTGATATATTTTACATATTGTGAAGTTGTATTTTTCATGCTAATGCCATGCATAGCCAATAAGGCTAACAGTGTCTGAAAGCGCAGGAGCTTCTTAAAGAGACAGAGGCCCAAATTCAAGGTGTCAAATTTATTTTAAGTTGTCTTTGATGTGTACAGCATTTTTATAACTGATGGTAACAGTGACTTGAGTGTGCTTTAATATGGCAATATGTGAATGGAAAATATTTAAACCAAATTATTTTCCTCTCTATGTATTTCCTCAAAATAATAATGCATTGGCCATTTCTTACATAAAGACTGAAAAACAACTGAATTTCTTCTTTACCCAGACACTGTTTAATATTTCCTGTGAGTTATGGACTTTATCATCTGCTTCATGGGAAATGGAGTCACTTGAAATTGAGACAGATGTAAAATGAAAAATATTATTGTGGCTTCTGGCATAAAACGTGAAAGTGAACAGATACTGCAGAACCCAGGATGATTTAAATGGGACCTGATGAGAGTAGCCTCTGTTGCAGTGTGCTGCACCTCAAGGCTCTGCAGCATATTCAACGTATTGATTTTGTTACAATTTATACAACAAATCCATTACATTCAAACGCAAATGAACTAAACTAAGTAAGTGAAAGCTCCCAAACTTATTTGCAGGATGTGTAAAAGTCTCAGATTATGGATCGCTTGCATTAGGGTCAAAATGCAATTTTGTGTGAGGAGTTCATCTTAAAAGTTGTCACGCTACAGGATACATCTTTACTGAATTTGTAGGATAAACAGTTAACATTCAGACCAACATTAACCAGTAAATAAATCACCAATCCTCCAGGTTTCCATAAAATGTAATCTTATGGTCTGTTTTCTGAGACATCGGGTGTTCTTACACCTGACAGTCTGGTTCGGTTGGGGATCAAAGTTGCAACATTTGTTACATTTTCAACTGCTGTGCTTTGCTTTCACTCTGCACTGTCAACAGAGCCAAACCATTAATAAAAAACCTGTTCCCCTCCTCGCCTGTGGGGGCGCTGCACCAAGAACCACTAAAGGAAACGACACAAAAACCTCCAAGGACATGAGTGCAACGTTTCTCTTTGCAAAATGTAAGTAGAAATGGAGTGGTGTTGGATTTTCGTGGTTAGGATTTCTCATTTGCTTTAGTAAGAAAACCCAAACCATTTATTCTGCTAGTGCTAGACTCAGGCGTTTGTTTTAGTTCTATTTACCCAGAATGCCCTGCGCTGTAGCCCACTTCCTGTTTTTGGAGCGGTCAACGATGCCCTTGAATTCACATATTCATTTGAACCGCACAGCAAACATTTCATCTAGATTATTCGGTAAATTGCTCTGAGAAGTGTGGCAAATGCCCCATTTAAACATTAAATCCAAAGTCGAAGTGTCTCTTTAGGTTTTTAGAAGGTGTCTAGACAAAACTTTTTACATAAAGATATATAATTTTTGTACTATTTACATGGGAGGGGAGAGGCATTAACATAAGCAGCAGCTTCTCTCCACCATGTTAACTCAACTCTTGGATTTCCTTTGAAGCGTACGGGTTTATCGGCGCGTCCGGTCCGAGGCCACGTCGGAGCCAAGCCGCTCGCCGTAATTCTCGCTTTCAGTCGCGCACGGATTTACAGCGGCGCCATGCATCATTACCCAATCACGCCACTCTGCCTTCCTTCTGCTCTTTCATTCATCCGTTATTTATCACTCCATTGCCCCGTAGACGCCTCCGCAGTAAAACCGCCGCACATTCGCACGGAGACCAGCGGAAGGCACCGGCAGGTTTAAGAACAACTTCCCCAGCATAAATCACTTCCGTCGTACGCATTCGCTCTCGTTCTTCGCTCTCGCACATATGAGCTCATCGCTTACAGTCAATCTCAATCAACTCCCAGCGTCAGCCTCGGGCTTTGTCTTTTTGTCAAGGAATGGGAGGAAAGAGGGACAAGGAGGTGAGCAAAGCTATAGGATAGAGAGGAAAAGAAAAAAAAAGGGGGAGGATTAATATTTATGATGTTGGCGCAGAACAGACAGAATTTCTAAAGGTGGGAAGATGAAATGGCTAAGGAAGATTAAACAAGGCTGAGATATGGTAAAAAAATGGAATGAAAGATAATAATAATAATAGAAAAGATAACAAGAATATGGGAAGGAATAACGGAAATATTATTGAAGAAAAGGGGAGGGTCTGTTACCAGCAGCACCCTGTTTGAAAATGTTAGCACTGAAAAATGACTCAATATTATCATATTGTAGCTTTAAAGCTTTATTAATGAAATTTGTCAAGGTGAAGTAGAGTGGACCCCCAACATATTCAGGGTTTGGGGACCACAACCATCCACTAAGAGCTAAAAATGTTTAAAACTATGAATTTGTATTGTTCAAACATTAAAAATATCTTAATAAGTATTAATACACTCAGTGGAAACCATATTAGCACAACCACATAAGCTAATATCTACAGACTTCCTTATTTCTGCTCTTAAAGTTTACAGCCAATCAGCGCTAAAGAACATGAATTCCGCTCCTGGATTGGCTGCTTTACAAACGCCAGCCAATAGTGTGTCACGTATCATTGCGCCCAAAGATTTCAGCTTCCCAAAATACATTTCCTTTCAAATTCCACAGATAAGTTGATTTTCTGTGAATAATTTGGAGTCACGTTCCACAGAAACATCCATGATTACTGGATTGTTAACACGCAGAGCTCTGCTCCATTTTCAGGCCGGATAAAACAAAGTATCACTGCCCCTCCTCCACCTGTTGCTGCATTCTTCGTTTTCCTAGTGGAAAATAAAATGTTCAGGGTGATAAATAAAAGATTATTTAGTGGATATTTATTATCCATGTATTAAAATTAAAGCAATAATGTCTCAATATTTATTTTTTATTTGTTGTTGTTGCTGTGTATCATGTGTCTGTTTATGGACCATGAGTCTGCTTAATAAAAAGCAGTCTCTAAATTTACTGACTATTTTTATAGACATTTGACATTAACTTTTGCTAATTTTTTTTATGTAAAAAAACAGTTGTAGAACATTGTTTATGATCCACTTCCTGGTTCTTTTAAGGTCTTTTAAAAAATACTGAAGTTTTAAGATTCCTGATCTTAAAACTTTATAAATCCTACAAGTTACTTACAAGTTCCCATTTCACAAATAAAACCACATCCATATATTTTTTAAACAGACATGGAGCAAGAGTAATCTCTTTTACATTAAGAATAACATTAACAGTAAAAAATAAGAAAAAAATGAATATTTGGCTATTTTTCTTATTTCTATTTAGGAGTCAAATTCCAAAAATACCAAGTCGTGATCAAGAAGAGACTCAACTATGCAGAGACGATCTTATTGAGCTAGGAGAGTTAAAGAAAAAATAAAACTAAGTCACAATCCCAAAGAATGAGTCATAAGCAAAAACAAATTAATTACAGGAAGACAAATAAATTCTAGTTGGATTTAAAAAATAAAAAGTCAACTGTGAAAACCACTAAAATGGGTCCAATCACTAAAACAGCCATGTTGTACTGGCACCGCGAGATGGATCAATGAACGACCTCAGTGGTACAAATGTACAAATCTCTTTTCAGCTGATGGAATTTCACCTAGCAACGACTCTGTAACCACGGACACAATAGGAGATGTCAAGAATAAATGGAACTAAATGCAATTTGCTTTAATTAGGACGAGGCTTTGTGTGGTACTTAAAGGCAGCCTTCTCTTTCTAATCCACTTTAAATGCCAAATCAAAATTGAAAGACAAAAAAAAAATGCTTTACTTTTGAGGACGTGATTGCTTATGCAGGTGATTTATGAAGAAGAACGCCTGTCACACTGCAAAAAGAAGAAAATATTACCAAATATTTTTGGTCTAGTTTCTGGTGCCAACATCTTAGTTCACTAGAAATAAGACAAGTCTAACATAAAAGTCCTTCTTTTGCAAGAAATATGAGTCTGGTTTAAGTAAATCATTCCTTAATATGAATGATTATTTCACTTATTTCTCCACGTTATGAGTTAAAACAAGCTCCTAATTCTTGGTAAAAGAAGTGTACAAACTTGTATTTGTAAACTAGTTTTGTCTTAATTCAAGTGCACTAGCATATTTAAAGTAGAAACCAGAGCAAAAACACTTGGTAACACTTGGTTTTCTGTTTTTGCAGTGCATAACCATCAAGATGGGGAAAAAAAAGAAGAAATATTTTCATCCCACCTCTGTTTTCTGCACCCACCCTCTTATTTTCTTCAGCCTCCTCTGACTGCGTTGAAATATTAACTGAGCCCCATTAAACCGTGGAGTCGAGAAAATACACACACACACACACACACACACACACACACACACACACACACCTGTCTGAAACTCAGAGTACAGGCGCGCACACACACTCACCACAGGTTACGAGTCTGCAAAAGCTGCCTGGAGAAATAACTCAGAGCCGGGTGGGCCGGCAGATAGCAGTGTGAGACAGTAAATCCGTCCCTCTGCCTATTGATCGCAATCGGCGGATCGAGGTCAAGTCAATCCATTTAGGCTCAGTGTGAGGACGGCGGTGCTGATCCCTCCTCCCCGCGGGGCCTGGCGCCGCGGCAACAGAGGGCGAAACGCCAGGGGTTCCGTCTGAACGCGGAGCGGCGGGGTCAATGGGCGTGATCGATGCGAGGTTAAAGATGATCGCGGCTAACGCTGCGCTGTCATCTGAATAGACCGTGGCGGTAGGATTGATGGCGCTCCAGCAGCAGCAACAACACTATATGTAAAATTAGACATCATGGAACGAGGGGCTGAAAGCCGCCTGAGATAACAGCAGAGCGGGATTAACCTAGAACGTTAAGCTCTTTTTGCAGAAAGGCCAGCAGTTGTTATTAATTTCCCGTTATATTGTAAATTCTCTTATCTTTCCTCCATTAATAATGTCTGTTAGATAAAGTGCCTCGCACCACAAACTCCCATGTATTTTACTGGGAATTTATGTGATGGATCAACACAAAGTAGTGCGTAATTATGGAGCCGAAGGCAAAGGATATATTGTGCTGAGAGACTTTTACTCTAATACTGAATGAAGCCGTCACCTAATAACTAAACTCTTCTGATCAACAAGAAGATCATAGGAACACATCGGGGATTTAAAGAAGGCACAGATTATAAAAACAATACTAAGGACGACATTTTAATCCATCATCTGGAAACAGGAAGTGTATGACGCAAACCTACTGAGACGTGACAAACTAAATGACCGTATTTCCTGGACTAGAAGTCGCACCTTTAGTTGTGCTGTTCCTGCAACTGGCAATAAGGTGCGATTTATACAAGTTTTTTTTTCCCCCTCTTTGTGACATGTTTTTTTGACTGATGTCTTAAATGTTGATTAATACTGATCTGATGACTAATTATTGAATATTAGCTTTCTTTGATTAGCGATTAGCTAAAAACAAGATGGCCAAAGGTAATGGGGGCTTGAAGAAGGTGTTGCTGGGAAAGGCTCATCAGCGGTGCAGTTAAGTTCAACAAGAAAACAAGGAGTTACAGGTACAATTTCTTTGCCTTGAGGTCAGTTTGAGTAACCGTTTTTTTTTTAATGATGTCTTTTTTTCATATCTTATTCATTTCTTTGTAACTACTTACATTATTTCGGTAACCGAAACAGAAAACTGGAGCTAAAGCTAAAACGGGTCGAAGCATATTCATGTGGTAGAAAGAATTTTTTAAACTCCGCTCCCGAATCCCTTTGATAATCCATGTTCAGATTTCAATAAAAATAGATTTTTGCCAACTTTCACTGACTGAGCAAAACTGATGTGTAAAGACAGGCTGGCACCTGCAGCTGAATGTGGTTCAATAAAGTACCGACATGTTTTAGATTTATGTTTACTGACGTTTGAGACAAAACTGTGAAACGTTTCAAAGTGTTGGATTCCTTGTGTAATGCACTAAGCTTCTGCATGCTGGAGTCCCAGTCAGGAATTAAGATTGAAATGTCTTTGTTTTTTATTTTTTATTTTTTGTTTCGGACCAGTAACTGTAAACTGATGACAGTAGAGGGACTGGCTGGCAAGAAGACAGGAAGAGGACAGCGCCTGGCGTGTCGTAAAGAAAATCTATCGCCACCATAACCTGGAGCCTTCGGTTTAAAACACTCCATACAATGAATCTTGGCTCTCTCTTTCTCTCTCCCTACTGCAGTGACACATTATAAAAAGGAGAAAATGCATCTTGGTGAACTATTGCGAATTCATCATTGAGAATTTAGTCTCAGAAATCCAACACTGCTTCAATATAGCTGCGTGGGTGGATCCATCAGCCGAGTAGCCCTCAAGCTAGTATTAGCTTTAGCTTCCAAGGGCTAACCTCACCCCTGACTGTCCTCTGTTCGCAGCTGCACCACACACACACACACACACACACACACACACACACACCTGTCGATTTATCAAGCAGTGCACAGGTCTCAGATCAATGTTTGGGCAGCGGATAAAACAGGGACCACTTATCTATGGTGCAGCCGCGAAGAAACAATGGTGAAACAGAAGGTTAGCGTAGCTTCCCACTGTGAAACACTTGTTTTAGCAGGTCAAATTGTTGTTTTAACATTTGTTTTATTTTGGGAAAATGTTAACTTCTGCTCAAGAGAATTTAAAACAAGAGCTTGACCTTGTTTTAACAAACTTGGTTAGTTTCACAAGGAAAATAGAAGCTAGCTTAAAGTTTCAAGAGGGTAAAGGCAAAGCTCACACTTAAAATTGCGAGAAAAAATACTCTGAATTTTTCATAATCATCAGAGTCTGTGTGGAAACAATATTTTTACTGTTTTCAGTGTAAAAAGTAGCTGAATTGTAAAGAACAGTGGCTCACCAGAAGTCAAGAGGGTTAAGGAGGACCACCGTACTCATAGCTAACACCCACAAGTACTTGAGAACTGTTCTATAAACTATTTTACTTATTCATACAAATTCAATTTTCTAGAACTTAATTCTACCTTTAGTACATGATTTTGGAAATTTTGGGGGAACCAGAGCACATGGAGAAAACCCCCTCCTACACGGGGAGAGCATACAAACTCCCACAGAAAGAGGCACTTGGTTGATAAAAATAACAAGAAAATTGCTCTTGGGGTCCCCCGGTGGCCACAGTAGGTACCGCATGCTTTGCCGGTAACATGAGCTGCCGTCCAAAGTACAGAGCATCCAAACGTCCAAAGCTCCGGTCAGAAGTTAAGTAAGCAAAACAATGTCTCAAAAAAGGACTTATCCTTCAGGGGGGGAGAAAAGAAAGATGAAGAATAGAACAAAGCCAAGATAAAGGTTTGTTTTAATGTGCCTTGGTAATGTAATGTAAAAGATTTGTAAAACTGCTAATAGAAAATTGGCTTGAACGGTGTTCAGTTCAACAGCCAAACATTTATGCTAGGATGTAGAGTTCCATCCCACCGTTTTATCAATTTCCGTCTTGTGAACTTTTGATCTCCAGATGTACTTTCGGTGTAGTCCATGTCCTGGTAGTTAGATTGATGGCGACAGGACATATGACAAACTTAAAATGTGTCCCGTGCTTTAACCTGTTGAGGTCGTCACTTTTCTTTTTCCCTTACATTTTTTGAATTGCACACAAAAGACAAGAGGAACAACGTTCCTCGGTCACTACTGATGAACACGTGTCTATAAACGTACGACTGCCTTGGAGAGGCTGTAGAGAGAGAAGCAGAGCTGCTCCTACATCAGTCATAAGAAAGAATTGAATAGTCTTGCCTGAGATTACAGAAATTGTTCAGCATCACAGAAATGTCTTCTGAACACCGTCTCTTCACATGTGAATATCTTTGAAGCTCTTTGAACTGCCAGCAACTGAAGTAATGTGAATTTGCAGTATCATTCAGTCTATTACCGTTTTCCCTATTGTTCCTTTTGAAACTTTTTTTTCTACTTATGTCTGAGCTTACTCATCTCATCTCACCATCTCTTTTCATATTTTTATGGCTTTCATCTCAGCAGGTGAATAAAGGCAATTTAAAAATGCATTTGATTTGTTTTTGCATCAGTCTGGTGATCTTCGTCAGATTCCATCAGTTCCTGTAGCTACGCCTAAACCAACAGACGTAGCTCCTTATTGCAATGTGTTTGGCACTGCTTGTTGCGCGAGAAAATGTTTAAATAGTAGAATACCTAAACAGAAAGACACTCATTTAGAGATATACTGAGAAAAATCCATTTCAACTTGCTATACCATCATAAGGGATGTTACAGGGCTGGCCATGGAGTTTAGAAAACTAACTTTATTTTAATTTTGTGTTGACATGTTGCAATTTTATTCCTTCCTACTTCAATTATACTCACATAAAAGCGATATTTTGTGCTCAAGTATGGCAGTTTTGGTTTTTAAGTGTTTTCAGTAACTATGATGATGTGGCGCACCTCCAGTATTCACGTGAAGAAATAACAAATTTCAGAATTGAGATGAAAAAGTTTATGCATTTTCCCCAAACAGTCTTTTTTTCTATTTAAAAAAATATCAAAATTATGTATGAAAACCATAACTTTGCTTCTCATAAAGAAACATTGATGATCATCTGAAAGTTTATTCTCAATTTCCCTAGAATTCCCTCTAATTAGTAAAATGTCCTTTTCATTTCATTGCTCAATTATTAACTGAAACCCCAGAGGGAGTGCTAACAGGTGTTAATAACTGATTACATTATTGACAGGAGCCAAATTGCCAATAATTGTCAAAATGACTTGATAAGCAACAAAGTCTTAATATTGTGATTTTGGGAATAAATACATATTCATAAGACATTCCTCTGCGCTCTTTAATGAAGTGTGCAAATTAGGTTTCCTGATAATTCAATTTTCAAAGACCTGAGTGACAAAATTATATTTTATTAAATTAAACTGGTGTTATTTAAATCGATAATTAGTCAATCGACAATTAACATCGAGTTCTGTCCCCTAGGAATTTCCTCCGTATTTATTATTTTCTTCCAGTACTGTCCAGACTCATTAAGTCCCATCTTTAGATAAACACGGTATTTTGTCCTTCTGTTGCCATGGTTACCCATTCCTCCTTTGCCACAAAACAAGTTTATAGCAAACAAAAGATGCTCTTCTGCGACTGAGGTAAAAAGATCTGAACTCTGCATTACTGACCTACCCTGTATCGCATTTCACTGCACACTCCAGTGCATCCTAACACACCACACAAGAACGAAGCTAATTGTGTTGAGCCTAAAGAGCCAAGCAGGAATGACAGAAGCGGCCACTTGAGAGGCTCCCCTAGTTATTAGGCACTGTCAAATTAAAGCGGCTCAATATTATAGAGCAGACTAAACATTACTGTTGAGCAAATCTGGGCCTGTTTCGCCACTGAAGGACTTCCTGAAGAGGAGGAAGCATAAACCAAAAGGTGAAAGATGCAACGCCAGAACATGATTCGTCTTTGAAGCCTCCGGAAAAGTTTCTGTTGCTTTTAGGTCATGTCCTTGCTTCTTAGAGACTGACCCTAATGCTGGTTTCAACTGATGGCAATCTAGTGCAGGAGAGGGATCCAATCAGGTTATACGGCTTCATTACTCTACATGAGAGCAAAACGAGGATCTGTACAGTCGGAGGCTGTTCGCCATTTCTATGGCGCCATCAGATGTTTTTACGTCCCTGGAAAGGTTCTAGATTTAAATTTGCTCACCGGCTGAAGTTTCTTGCATTGTTCTCCTGGATTGGTGTGCGTGTGTGTGTGTGCGTGTGGTTTTTTGTCTATAAAAAGTACACTCAGACATCAGGAGGCACAACGCCTCACAGGGATCAACTTTGGCTAAGCCGTTAATGGACCAAGAAATCAGCTTCGGAATCCGCTGGAGGCCTCCGGATTGTTTTAATTTGCACCCTCAGCTTGGGTGTCTGAGGTGATTTGACCACAGACACAGATCTCCCCCCTAAGCTGCTTTGCTACAGTAAGTGGAGAGAGAAGCCAAGGAAGCACGAGGTGCAGCAATAATAAATTAACGCAGAAACCATGATTAATACTTCTTTAAAAATTTTTTTTCCCCTTTACAGTTTTTTGGGTTTTTAGTTTTTTTTTTTTTTTTTTTTGATATTAAAACACATTGTTATTGTTGT
>NW_015113607.1:0-506 GCF_001443285.1 Poecilia latipinna | reverse complement strand
TTTTTTTTTTTTTTTTTTTTGATATTAAAACACATTGTTATTGTTGTATCTTAAGACATTTATAACTTACGGTGGCCCTGAGGTGCAAAACACTACAACATTAACGTAGTCTTGACCTTAAGCAGGTCATTCATTCACCTCTGAGACAACAGGCACAAGTTTTAGTCTTTGTGGCGGAAGCTTGTCACAAACACTTGTTGCTGGTAACAATTGCTACAACCTGGTATCGATTGTAATCACAGGTTGCTTTGGATTGTTTTTCCCCATTGTAAAAAGAAATCATCATTTGAAATCTGCGTTTTCTTTGTAGTTGGTTATAATCATCATGCGGTGGACCCGAGTCTAGTCATGGTTCCGTATTTGTGGAATCATCTATTTGCGTATTATCTGTGGAACACGACTCCAAATATTTGAACTATTAAGACAGGCAGTTATTACGGTGGCCCTGAGGTGCAAAACACTACAACATTAACGAAGCACAATTACAAATTACAAAATCACTACAA
>NW_015113606.1:379527-386875 GCF_001443285.1 Poecilia latipinna | reverse complement strand
TCGTCTCCAACTACACACACACACACACACGTTTGCATGGCTATCTTTGAGGGGACTTTCCACTGATTTCCATTCATTTCTACAGCCTAAACCTAACAATAACCGAACTCAATTCACACCTTAGTCCTAAATCTGACCCCTGACCCAAAACGGTGTTTCCCTTTGTGGGGACCAGGCTTCGGTTTCCACAAGGAGCAGGGGTCCCCACAATGTCGTATGTGTCAGGAAAATGGTCCTCACAAGGTATTACAAACACACACACACACGCACGCACACGCACGCACGCACACGCACACACACACACTTGCAAAAAGAATGAATTCTGACCTGGAATCTGGCTCCGAGCTAACCAGTGTCACGCATGTCACATTAGCTGTCATAGAAGCTCTTTGTCCGCCGATCTCTCACCACCCCTCATCTTATTTCTTCACTTTGCCTTTTTTTTCTCCTCTTTTTTTTCTCTGTTTTCTTTCTCTTTGCATTCCTGCCTTAGCCCCTCTCCCTGTAATCTCTCTCTCTCTCTCTCTCTCTCTCTGCTGCTGCTCTTCCAACATGCCTTCAATCACCAAGCTGTGGTTCCATGTTAAATCAGACCCAACGGTGCTCTGAGCAGGTCTAATTGAAGAGAATCGCATTCAGAACATTCGTCTCTGAAATGTTTTTGGCTCCCAACAGAGGCTGAAATAATATATCTGGCTCCGGTTCCTGTTGGCTCTCAAAAGACTTGATGGATTGTCTGCGAGAAAACAAAAAGGGAGCAGCGTGTGAAGTGAAAGTCGTCCAGGAGGACGTCTGCTTAGCGACCTTTGAATTGGTTTTCAGCGGGCTCCGGGCCGATTGGTAATTGGATATTTTTTTTTATCAACATAACTAAATCAGGGTAGAAAACTGTTTTTTTTTAAATACATTTTTATAAAGTTTTACCGACTAAATCCATTTAATTGAGGATAATTTCTGTTCTGTGAAGGTCTACGAGGTTTTTCAGACATTAGCGAACAAAACGAACAAGGAACACACCAAACAAAAGATCTAGTATCTAGATTTATAAAAGCCATGTTCCCAGGGTCTTATACATCTGATTTTCTTTTTTCTGTGCCACAAGTTTCAGAACTTTTAGCCTGAAAGCGACACAATCTTCTATGCACCGGCGCCATTCCCACTTAGAAACGCAGTGGTGGCAGGGTCATGCTACGGGAATCTTTTTCTACGGCAGAGACAGGAAAGCTGGTGAGAGTTTACAGACACCTGTAAATGAATGGAAGCAGTTTGTCACATGGCTGGCAACAAGACAGACCCACAGCATGACACTACCACTACCGTGCTGGACTCTTCACCCAACATTCTGAGGTTTAAAAAGCTCAACTTTGGCTCAAACAAAGTGAAAATAGGTAAATTTTTGTCATGTCTGACAAAGAAAAAAGCAATTCTGAAGGGCGTTTGGTTTTAATTTACTAGCAGCATTTTACGAATTAGGTTAAGTAAACCTGAGCTGAAGAAGGAAAAAAAAAACAAACACTTTTCTTAGGAAACGTGATGATTTGCTCTCGGAGGCTTCAAATCATGTTCAGTTTATCGTGAAGAATTTCAGTAAAAAAATACATATTAGTGATTCTCATGATGTATGAAGACAATGTTTGTTAAAACTAATAAAAACTTCAGGAGGAGCGGTGTTGAAGCGGTTCCGTTACCTTTGAGCATTTCTGACAAAACCCTCAGTTGTTTACTTGACACTAAAAGCCAAGGAAAACCTCTGAGGATTACTCAAAATGTGACATTTGAGGTCTGTTGCCGTGGCTCCGGCGGTCTGAAGGGCCCTCGGCCCAGAAAATGGGCCATCAGAGAGGAACAGGGTGAACACCAGGGTTTTCCAAATCAGCCCTTCGCAGTTTTTCAAACCAAACCTTTCTGTGGGTACTCCGTGTACTGGAGAGCGGCCAAAAACAAACTTTTATCCTCTGTTAGCATCACAAATTAGAAGACTCGAGTAACAACAAGCAAAATCGTGTTAAACAAAGGAAAATAACGGGACGGCTCTCATGCATGCCCCTGTAAACTAACCAATATTTGTAATGGTTTTTTCAGGTTTCCACTCTGTGTTTAGGGTTTTTTTTTCCCCCTATCTTTTTTATTGTAACTGCAGATTTTATTTTATTTTACTTTATTATTTTACTTATTTATTTTTCTGCTGTTCGGACTTTCAATCAGATCACAAGATTCTTATTCCAGCACCGTTTTTAAATTTAAAATTCAATTTAAAAAATACTTCAGTGAAGTTTCTGTGAGGAAACCTCCTTACACTCAGATGTCTGCTTGTGTGAAAGTCAACTTACTGTGGATGTTAAATTATTATTTTTTATTTTTTTTATGGAAAATTTAACACAGGATGTTCTGAAAATACATTGACAAATTTTTTAAAACTTGCATTTTCTCCTTTTTTAGAGCATTCAAAAGAGCGCTGTAAATCTATTAGGCTTCTCCTTGCTACTCAGACAGCAATACTGAGTTTTAAACGTTATATAAATGTTTAAAAAATATAGAAAACTTGCATTTGGCCCAGTAATTTAAATTAATTCTGGATTTTCACTAATCCGAACAGGAGCCAAACCAACTAAAATCCTTTGTAACAAATTACTGCATTCTTTATAGCTTTCTTATTTATGCAGCAGACCCATGATGCTGCCACCACCTTGTTAGTTGCTACACAGTTCATCTGGGCACGTGCAAATTTCAGTCAAGTTTGAAAGTGTTGATTTTGAAGCAAGGGGGTGGGGTTCCTTCTCCATCTCGGCTATGCGTATGATGGGCTGAAATGTAGCAACATCTCCATGTGTTTTTGTGTTTTTCCTTCCAGATTTACGTCGATTGAAAACATTTAATACAGCTGGGATGGGGTGAGGGGTTGAGGGGAGCCGAGTGACTCATAACTGCTAGAAAAAGAGCAGTAAATTTGGGATGAAAGGCAGACTCTGAGGGGTTTTTTTGCTCAAAGGACGTCAAAAGAACCATTGTAAACATGTCAATGAGGGGAACTTCACAGCAAAAGGGCAACATCTTACCAAATAGTTTTGCTCTAATTTCTAATGCAAACACATTTAGTACATTTGAAATAAAACAAAACTAGCTTATAATAATGTTTTGGCAAGATGTGGAAGCTTGTTTTAAGTGAACAATTCCTTTACATTGATGAAAAGTGCTAGTTCCACTGGCAGATTATTTGATTTTTCACACGGAGAAAATGTCTTTTATTTGTCGATTAAATGTAGATTTTTTTATATCGATATTCAGGAACTATTCACTGAAAACTAGCTACACCGAAAATACTGGATAAGGTTTTGTCTTTTTGCAGTGTATAAAAATAATATCCTCCAAACTTACCAATAAAATAACACATTTGGGTTGAGACTGTGGACCTCCAGCTTCCTCCACATGCCTCAGCAGAACAATAAATATGTTACTGAAAAAAACAAAACGAAACACCAGATGCAGGAATAATTCTGCGTCCAACACAAACATACCTGACGTAAACAGTTTGTCCTCTTCTGTCCTCTGACAGGTAAGGGGTCTTAAAGTTCAGGTTGGAAGTTTAGCCAATCTGACTTTTTTTCCCCAAAAAAACTTTCCGCTCAATATAATATTTTGCTCTTTTTTTTGTGCTTAACAGCAGCCTGTACCAGCATTAAAAATAAAATGTGAACATGATAACAGCTGCTTTCCAAAAGTTCAAAAGGTAGACATTTTTAATATTTTAAAGGCAACATTCACAAATTTTCTTCATATCACATTGTAAGTAAAATCTGCATCTGATAAGCCTGCAATAATTTAAAGTGCAGGCGGGAGCGCTTGATGTTTTCTGATTCCATCTGAGTTTTTAGCATATCTGTGGTGGATTGATAACAGAAGGAGGCGAGTATTCGGTCTCTGCCACGGCATCTGCTAGCATTTGAAAAGAACAAAGGAAAATGTGCTTCTTTTTTAATAGAGTGAACGTGTGTGTTGCTTTGTGTTAGAGGGAAATAACGTCAAGGAAAGAACACACCGGTGATTTTCACACTTCAAGGAATGCCTGATAAACGAAACACACACACACACACGCACACGAATGCAGCTCATCCCTCCACAGATACACGAATGTCGCACTTTGTGCATCGAAAACACACCCTCTCGCGCGTGTGCGCGTGCGTTAGCAGCGGCAGAAGGTGAGCAGACGCGGCTAGCAGGAGGAATTCATCAGCTTGACGAAGCGTCGACTCTGGAGTATTTCTCCCATCTATCTCCTCCCTCAGATGTCCTCTCCATCAGGGGGACGGTGAATTTTGCGTCTCCGTCCCTTCCTGTTAGCGCACGTGGCTTTTTACTGCTTGTCTGAACGATAAGACGACAACCCCGTCGGGGCAGGACAAGATAAAGAGTCACTTCGAGGCCAGGAGCGCACATATGGAGAGCATGTGTGTTTGAAAGAAAATCCCACAAGGCAAGTGTGACAGTCCTCCTTGAAAACTTCGACCACTTTTGTCCCGAATGACGTCAGAAAAATGTTAACATTTAGCACGAAAACATCCATTAGAGTTCCTTGAAAAGGATTTTGAAGACTTTTTTTTTTTACCCCTTTAAAGCTGCAGTATGTAATTTTTTTTTTATTTTTTAAATTAAAAAACATTTAGCATATTTGTTCAAACTGTCACCCTGGACAGTATGGTATGAGGCACATAATCTGTGAACAAATTGAGTTCCTCTGTCTGCTAGAAACAACCAATCAGAACCCGTGTGTCTTAGCGCTGTCAATCAGTATCAACCCCAACCCTACCTCTCTTTCTCTTTCTTTCTGCAATCGCTACAGCTTTCCCCCTTTAGTAAACGCTGTTGTGAATGTTCAGGCTAGTTAGCATAGCCACCAGTGATGGCGGATAAACGGCTTTCCTGTACTGATAAATTGTTTCTCTGTCATTAGCACATTTAGCAGCGCATACCCAAGGATCAGTGACAGCTAAGACCTTCCTCCTGGCCCTGATTGGTTGTTTCTAGCAGGCAGAGGAACTCAGTTTGTTTCACAGATTATCTGCCTCATACCATACTGTCGTGACATGGTGACAATTTAAACAAATATGCTAAATGTTTTTTTTATTCTTTTTTATTTATTTAGATGGCATTAGCAGGTCAGGGAGGATTTGGAGGAGATTGATGTTTTCACAGACTAACAAATATGTAAAAGAAACATGTTCTTATAAAAGTTACATACTGCATCTTTAAAGCAACAAACATCTGTAATTTATTGCTATTTAGAGCATCACAACAAGGTGCGTCATTTTCAACCGGAAGGGACTCCTTGATTGATTTTAAATAAAAAAAAAGTGATTGACTTATCCATCCAGAAATTTGGTATATCCACCTAATCCATGTAGGACAGGGGCGTCCTAACTTTTCGCCATTAGAAGTGGAGTCACATAAAATTTTGACAGTCCAGTGAGGAGCATTTGTAGACTGTAACCAGCCTAAGGAGGCTTTCGATATACGGAAACGCACTGCAATAATCCAGACGAGACTAAGCAAAAGCATGAATTAAGAATTCAATTTCAAGAGCAGAAATGATGGGTCTAAGTTTGGCAATGTTTCACAAATGGTAGAAACAGGATTGGACCAGAGATGGGTGATGATTTTCAAGCGTAAGACCTGAGTTGAAAGTTATCCCAAGGTTTCTATGAGAAGCCAAATAACCCAGAGACCCAAAGATCTGCTTTATCTTTACAGTTTTTTTTTTTTGTGGCGCAAATCTATTTCCGTCTGTTTTTCCTCTTCATTTAATCAAAGAAAACGCATTGCAATGAAGCTGTTAATTAAATCCAACCACTTTAGTGAAATGTGCAATTTTAAAACTTGATTTGGAGGAAAAGAAAAGCAAAAGCAACAGTGGCTCCAATACAGAGCCATGTGGAACACCGAATCGAACAGGACAGGAATGAACCACCAGTGTTACTCAACAGATGGAGAAACACGCGCTTAGGTGAAAGCATATTTGTGTGCTAGAATGGCCTAGTCAAAGTCCAGACCTGCAACAGACACTTTTTTTTATCCAGATTGACTAAACGTGAGCTATGCTACAAAACAAACAAAAAATTCATGGGGTATCAACTCTATGCTGAACAGTTTGTGTTGGCCTGTATGTATGGAGAATGCAAATATGTCTGTCAATAGTTTTTTTTTTGTATTATACTTTTTAAATATCCCATGACTTAAAAAATGTTTGAATGAATAAAACCCTGAAAACAGATAGAAGGATTGGCAAACCAGTGCACACAGAAACAAGCAGCTTAATCAAACATATGGCGAGCGTAAAAGTCTAAAACCGAAACAAAAATATTAATGACGCCCATATTTATTTCCTGTTTTTCCCCGTAAACATTACAGCTTCGCGTTGTGTCTGTACATTACCTCCAGAATTAAGCAACTATCTTTCATGTTTCTTCGTCTTGACGGAAAACAAAACGTGGAGGACCGTGTTTTTTCTCTTTTTTTTTTCTTTTTTCTAAAACATGTGTTCTGCCTCTCAGTGACAGAGGAGCAAATGTAAACTCATGTTGCAGTAATCCAGTCCTGTTCACAGCTGCCGTTATGAGCGCTGTCATGGGAGGAAGCCATGTTTGTTTCAGGCCAAACCGGCACTTTCTTGAATCTGCTGCAGCAGGAGGCTTGATTCATTCGGATTTATCAGCCTCGCTACAAAACCGATGAGGATATTCGTCATGCTAGAGGTGCAAATGTTTGACATGGAAATGTTCAAACAATATTTTGGGAAATATTTATCCTGCTCCATCTAAGTGTTTCCGTTTAACAGATTGGTTTGTTATTCACTGACTTTTAGACAGGTTAAAGAAAACTTCTGGAAAGATTTATTTTGGTCACGCCTCATAAAGTCAGTGTTTTAACAAGGATGTATGAACTTTTTTCTGTCCGCTGAATATACTGAATGTTGTGTAGAAATCAATACATTCCCCCAGCTCCACTCTTTCAGTCAGACTCTAATGTTCGCAGCTTCTTTTTTTTGTTTGTTTGTTTGCACAATCATCTTGAAGCTGAAAATACTTCTTTGTCACATGTACCCTATGAAAACTTTTATATCTCAAGAGATTTAAGATTCACTTTGTTGTCATTCAGCGTCGCTTCAAAGACCCAGAGCGGAACGAAGTGACGTTGCTCAAGCTCACACAAAAACATGTAAAAAAAAAAAAAAAAAAGTTGGTACAGTTTGAAAAACAAGCACACATGTGTGGCTTTACTGTTTGTTGTTAGAGTTTTTTTTTTTTTTTCTTTAAGAAGTGGTTGATGTCAGGGCAGGAAAATATTCAAATTAATT
>NW_015113606.1:344900-376346 GCF_001443285.1 Poecilia latipinna | reverse complement strand
AAAATTGGGCCCTTTTTGAAAAAAAGCCCCACATTTGTGCTTTTGTGTTTTTTTGTGGGGTTTTTTTTTTTTTTTTCTTTAAGAAGTGGTTGATGTCAGGGCAGGAAAATATTCAAATTAATTCCAGAAATACAATTGTTTATTTGAGATTTATTTTCTTAAAGATGCAGTCTCTAAGTTTTGTTAAAAATATATATATGGTTTTTAAAATATTTGTCAAAATGATCATTATGTCATGACAGTAGAGCAAGAGACAGACAATCTGTGAAAAATATCAAGCTCCAATCAGAGCCAGGAGGAGGGTCTTACATGGCTAAGCTAAACACTTAAAAGTAAGGACTTGCATCCCTGTAAGCCTTTAAAGATCTCCAAACCAGATTCTGGACAGACAGACTTATAAAGCAGAGCTCAGTGAATTAGAACATGTGTTCCGACGAGGCTTGTTTTGTAAGATTTAAAAATATATATATATTTTGAAAACAGCAACCTCTAAGCTGTTATTAAAGCCCACATTTCCATGTTAAGATTGTTTTTATTGCTCTGGTGTAAGATTCTAATCTCAAACTGTGTGTCTTCATTAATCGTGAGCAGGAAATCACCATAATTAACGAAAACAAAACATCAGTCTGCTTAACAGAGTGGAATACGTAAGTGAAATAAATCAACTTTTAATTTTAACTCTGCCTTCTTTTGTTTGTGCAGCACTTTGCCCAACGTTGTGTTGTTGTTTTTTTAAAGGCTTTATGAGGCACCTGTAATGTCAGCTCTTTCTGCTCTTTAGGAAACTCTCAAATAGATTTCTTTTTTTAAAAAGCAAGTTCAAGGTGTTGCCACTAGGGGGCGTGAGGGTCTTATGTAATATGCAAACTTATTTAACAGTTTTGGAGGGGTTTATTATTATTATTATTAAAAAGAAAAAAAAAACTCCTGTCAGTATATACATTCTTATTAAGGTGTGAAAAATTATAGATGTTTTTTTAATTTTTGCTAAATATAATATTTAGGGAGTGTGTTAACCTTATTAATCTGCATTCGTATAAGCTCCACATTTGTTTGCAGAAGGGCCTGCTCGCTGCTTTACATTGCAAATAAGGCTGTGTTTACATTGCCTCACACCGACAATGGTCTCTATGGGTTACCTTCGCTAACAACACAGGTAACCAATCAGATCTCACAGGCTGGGGGAAGAGGTGTGACCGAGTGTGTGTGTTCAACTAGTTCTCTGGAATAAAAAAAAAAAAAAAGAGGAAGCAACAACTGACAACTCTGATATTGACTGTGCGTCAGTCCCTCCCTGGTTCCTGGGAATTCACAGTAAGAGAAGCAGATCCCAGGTCTGTGAGCAGATGAGAGCTCTCTCTCTCTCTCTCTCTCTCTCTCTCTCTCTCTCTCTCTCTCTCTCTCTCTCTCTCTCGGTTTGTCAGATGTAATGAGAACAATTTCCGCTCCTCTCCTCAGATCCTCCAGGCGACTGCGGCTGGGTCACACACACAGACACACACACACACACACACTCAGAAACGAGCCCAGCACAGATAAGGTAAGCATGCCTCTTCCTCTGTTTACCAGCCTTTACGGCGATTTTTTGTTCTGTAAAAGAAGGTGGGGGTAAAAAAGAAGAAGAAGCCTGACATGGGGTCTGACATGTGCCGAAGAGAAAGTGAAAGTACTTTCCAGGGAGCAAAAGGTTTCCAAGCGTGGTTGTTTGTGGTGTATCTTTTTAAAGCTTTTTACCTGAGAATGCTAACAAAACAAAACAAAACACAATTTTTCTTTCAGACACAGCTCTGCCGTTTGCACAAATTGCTTGTAAAAAAAGAAAGAAAAAAAATTGTGCTGCAAACACCTCCACTGTGCTCCAATTCCCCATCTCCAGCAAACACACACACACACCATATTTCACTGTGCTCACTTAACAAGGCCCGGTTACCCAAAGCAACAAGAGGGGCTTATCATCTGCTCCCTTTCTTGCCATGCTGTTATCACATTGGCCTAGTTCACACACACACACACACACACACACTCGTAGGCACATGCATACTCTGTCCTATTCTGTCAAAAACACTCGCGCTCTTTTCTATCTCACTTTCTGACTTGCTCTCGCTTACACACACACGCACACGCGCGCACACACACGCTGGCAGAAACTGGGGAATGAATGTTATAGGGAGTGGGGGGGCTTATCAGTGTCCTTGGGGGCCTGGCAGTCTCTTCACAGACTCGGATCCCAGCGCCGGGGCCACAGGGACCAACCTATGTGACCAGACTGCTGATGAACAAAGGGCTCTACAGTTGGAGTGTCCTCTACGGAGGCAGCAGGCTGCAGGCCTCGCTAACGATCAACATATAGGAGCCAGGGACAGGTCTCTGTTAGCGGCAGGAAAGATGATACTGTTCTGCTGCTGGGTGGGGGAAAAAACCAGTTCTGTCTGTTTCCTATTATACAAAATGGTTGATTTTTACACCAAAACCCAATTGTGCTTTGACTAGAACCGTTCTGTCTTCAGAAATGTTTCAGGAACAAAGCAATTAGCTATTAAGCTACGGTAACTGTTTAAAATGGTTAGGGACAACCAACCAAAGGTTTAATTTTACCAGAAGTATTCATACCTCTAAAAATTTTTCTCATTTTGTCCCATTTAAAGTTGCTGCAATTATGTAAAATCGACTTTTTTTTCATTTTTTTTAGCTTTGCATCATGTTACGATGTTGTTTCGTCAACCAAAACATACCTGGAGTGTTGCTTTGATTCTGTTTGAGAAGTCCTTTTAGTCTCTGGTAGCAACCATTCACGGGATTCCTTAACGCTTGTTCTCACTGAACGCTGCATTTTTCTCTCAGCTCCTTCAGACTAGCCAGCGGCATTTAGCAAACACCTGGTGGAACTGCGCTTCTTCTGAGCTCGTCATACGAGCTACTTCTCAGTGCAGCGCTGGTAAAAACGTTAAAGGCTTAATGGAGAAACGTTACTGTGATGACATGCTGCAGGTCGGAAATAGCAGGAGCTTCTTAAAGAGACAGAGGCCCGATTTCAAGGTGTTAAATTGCGAAGTCAAATTTCTTTTAAATCATGTTTGATATACCATTTTTATAACAAATGAAGTTAACATGATTGTGCTATAAAAATGTCCCCATAAAGCATAACACTATTCCTTTAAAGCACAACTTTAATGTAAGTTCTTGATATTATTTGTAATAAAATGGCACAAAAATCTGGAAAATTAGGCTCTTTTTGACCTAATATGGATAAATAAAATTCAGTGCAACTAATTGTCATGCAAAGTCACAAATAGTAAATGACAGTTCAACAGGGTGACATTTAATCTGAGTGTAAATCCAGAAGGTGTCAGAGCTTTGTTAGAGAATATTAATGAACAAACATTGTTTGTCAATGAACAAATGATGCCAGGCGACTCAGCAGACAGGACAGGTTATAAAATACTAGCTCAAGCTTTAAACACATTAACTTGCCCATTTTTCATCAGTGGAAAACAGAAATCTACCAACCTACTTATTTATGACTTAGACTGACAGGCCAGACTATAGTAAAATAATTTTAGGATTTACAAGGATGTGCTCACATGGGCTGGAAACTGTTTTGGTGATCTGTTCACTAAAGTAAAGAATAGGGCTGATGTTAATGCAAATTACACTATATTAATAGGTAGTCCTTTGCATAATCGAATATGAACTGATGATACAAACTGATAATTGTAGGTTTAATACATCTATTGGCCAGTAGCTTCATGTTGTTCCCCCCAACTATTACTATAACCTCTCAATTTTTAAACACTTGAGTATTGTTTATATTCATACAGGTCCCAAAATAGTATTACAACTTCCCTGATATAGGCCCATGACTCTTATATAAAGTACAATGTTTGCAAAACACACATTTGTAAAATAAAAATAACAATAAATAAAACAAATTAAATTCCTGCGGTCCCCCGCCCCCTTTAGAAAAAAACAGCTGGTGCCCTGTTTCCTCATCAATTACAAAAATCATAAATGTTTTTTTTCTAATTCAGACTCCAAACCACGTGAACACACTTCACTGGCAAAGGTTAAACTTGTAAAAGGTCAGAAGAGACCAAAACTGAATATTTTAACCCACGTTCAAAATGCAACATGCTTGGAAAAACTAACTCAGCATACATTCCCAAAGTGGCAGAAGTTGGTGGCAGCATTATGCTGAGGGGAGGCTTTAATTTAGAAGGGCTATTAAGTCAGTGGTTCAGGCGAAGCAATCTTGGAGACTGGAGTGGAAACTTAATGCCACATTTCTACTGCCTTTCAGTGTTACATTCTATCATGTGTATGTCTGTAGCATAAACCTCTGTAGAACATTGTAGTTTTTCGTAGCTGTGTAACAAAATTATATAGCTACTTAATGATAAGATAAGCGGGCTTGTTTATCCTCGACAACAATTTTTTAAACAATCCATTATTTGTTATGGGACTGAGGGGAAAAACGGTTTAAATCATAAATGTTTTTTTTCTAATTCAGACCTTCAAACCACATGAACTTACTTCACTGGCAAAGCCCTGAAAAGCCTCCACTCATCTATTTCTGTTAAACCACAAGTCACTATGCATAAAAATATAATTCTGCAGAAAAAAACCCCGTCATCATGTTTCTTCATGTAAATTATCAAAACTCCCAAGAACAAGTTGTTTTCTTTCTGGTCTTGTGGTTAAAAGTAGATGATGTAATATCAAAGAGTTTCAGTGCTCTAAACTAAATTAGTGACAGTGACATTTGACGATAGTGCTGACATGTCTCCACAAGTACTGCTTGATTTAGAAAAGACCGGTTCAGTTTAGGCTTTCTTTTTGTACCTTCAAAACTGTGCTCATTTAGCCTCAGGTGCTTCTCAAAAACTTCTCTGTTGTTCAGAAATAATGCTATATTCACTACATTAATCCACTTCTATTAGCATGCTGTTCAAGTACTGATTCCACATTTCTACCTAAGACTGACCTGCTCTTGTTGGAGTGAGCAGGTGTGCCACAAAGAGTAGAGATACAGGGTGCAGCGGCGGCTAGCATTGTTGGTTCTCAGAGCAGGATCCTGCTAGCTACACACTTTAAACTGCTCTTAAATGTAAGAAGCTAAGGGCCATAGTTACTATGTCAAAACCACAAATACTTTCCATCACTCCGGCTTCAGAGTTTGAAGTGCTTTTAACAGAATGCTAAAGTTCAGTGTGAGCAGATTCACCGCCTGCTGACCCTAGCTTGTATGTTTCAGGTCACTATTATTACATGTTTTGCTGGCTTGGAAGTCATTTGGGCGTTCAGGAAGTGATGGCATGGAAACTAAAGTCACAACACCCTTTAGTGATATTAATAATTTTTTTTAAAAGCACAGTTCGCATGTTTAGAGGCCAACTCAGCAAGTGTAAGCAGAATGCAGGTTAGTTAGAAAACAAGTTATTAACTTAACACCTGCAGAAAAAGTTTTTCTCTTCCTGTTTTACAGTTTTGATGTAAAATGTTCTTTATTCAAAATTAAAATTCCGCCTCACAAAAACAATGTGCACAACCCGAGTGACATCACATACGGCATGTGGCAACCGAACCAAGTTTGTTCCCTCTTTTTTGTGTGTTTTAATCTAAATTTGCTGAGCTTACTGAATGGATGTAGCACAAAATGTGACTGTGTGCGAAAACACTGCATGGATCTAACCCTAAATTTGGAGAGAAGAACGAGAGCGGACTGGAATGTAACTCGACTGCTTCAGAATCAAAGACCAAAGTTCATCACAGTTACTCGTCTCCAAGCTGATTTTTCAGCTAAATGCCTTTTGTGATGGACACCTAACGAAAACACAAAAAGTAGAAGTTCTTCACTTCAAATAGCTTTAAAAAGTTAGCGTTTCAAGAAGTGGAAAGTTAAAGACAAACATCAAACTTTACTACCCAGCTGCGTTTTTATATCCAGTTTACGTCTGTTGGAGGGAGGAGAAAAAAAACATTAAAAAATCCCCCACAAGATGATATCTTTAAAGCTAACTAACTCAGTTTGCTAGTTTTGGAGGCGTCTGTCTTTTCTAAAATAATGCTTTGCACCGGGTATTCTATCAGATAACAAATACATCCACATGCTGACCTGTCATTTCTCAGGTCATATTAATATCACGAAGGCTAAAAACAACTGGGAGCATCAGAAGCTGAGAGAGAAAAGGCCGCTGCTGGCAGAGCTAATGGCAGCGGTTTGGCCCAGAAACTCAGGAAGTGGTTCCATCTAACTGAGCTGTGCTTCCTGTGTGATAACTGACCCAAACACGCTGCGCCTCTATCTCACACGTACACACCAAAGGCCAAAGGAGAGTTAAAAAAACAAAAAAAAACATCCCTTCTCACGTTAGGAAAAAAAAAAAAGAAAAAAGAAAAGTACTTTTTAACCACAAATGACGATTAATTGGATTTAAAATGTAGGAGCAGTTTAAAAGAGACTGGAATTACATCCTTGGACGTGAATTGTTCACAGAGCGAGATCCAACACAAACAAAACCGAAATGTGGGTGTAAAGCTTGTAAAAGAAAAAAAAAGAGGGTTGAAGGTAGGAGCAGGTGTGGTAGCAATGTTTACACCTTAAATTTGACACTGGTGAGGGGGAGGTGGGCTAAACGGTGCCGTGGCAACAGCGTTTATTCCCCCTTTTTTCACATTCTGTCACATTAAAACCACAAACCTCTGTGAATTTTACTGGGATTCTACGTGATAAAACAACACAGTTTTCATTTTATGTGTCACCAGTAAAAAAAAGAAAAAAAGAAGTCTGACGAAACGTGGCCTCTAATCGTTTTATTAGCCTCACTGAGGCACGTCTGAAGGGTGAAACTTTCACCCACTTGTCTTTGCCAAATAGCTCAAGGTCAGTCATCTTTTTTTATTATTTATTTTGGATATTCAAAGTGAATATCAGGTCCAGCGTTAAATGCCGTTTAGAAATGAAAGCTTATAGATCTATGAGAGGGTCCACCTGGATTATTATTCCAATGCTGTGATATCACTTGAAAATAATCGCCGCACAACAGTATTATTGTTTTATCGCAATAACTTCTGCGACAATTGCAGCAAAATTTATTGGGACAGGCCTAGTTCTATAATGTGGGTATAATTACAAAAAATTTTATCAAGATTAAAAAGAACCAGTAGACTTTTGTAGATTTGAAGAATGCTGTTTTGCAAACAAAATAATAGCCCGCTAGTGGAATAATATACAAAGACCAGAACTAAACAGATGGCTTTCTACAGAACTTCCATTAGAGAAAATTAAAACCAACAAATTTACTTTTGTAATTTTGTTTCCCTATGAGATGTACTGAAAGAGAATGTAATTCCTTAACCTGATCCCCAGTCAAGAATTGCATTATACAGGTTGTGTAGGGGAAACTTGGTTTACATTGTTTATTCCAAGCAAGTAATTATTAAGTTGTTACTGGTGTCATTTTTTATGCAGTGAATAGAGTTTTAAAAAACAATGGGTGAAAAAAAAAAGCTTTTGCACAATCTTCCCTCTGATCTCTCCACTACGGCAGGTTGTTTCAGTCGAGTTTTTGAAAAAGGAGGTATAAATGAGGTAAAGACAAAGGCACACCACACTTTTAAGATTTTATTTGTCAAAAAATCTAAAATGTTTTATGCACATGCATAACTTTCCTTCCATTTCACAGTTATACACTACTGGGGGTTGGTCTACCATAGGAAAAAAAACAAAAAAAAAAACAATAAAATACACTGAGATGTGATTCCAACCTGATTAGACAGGAATAAGTTTGAAGGGACTGAACAAGAGATATTTTCGGAAGCACATGGAGAATAATTTCCCTGAGAGAACATCGGGTTCTGGTTGGTGGACTCAGGAATTTACCAGCGGCGCATGTATGCTGGGCAGAAGGCGGAAAAAGGGAGGGAAAAAGAAAACAAGAAACGAGAAGTGAAAGAAGGAGTAGCAGAGAGGAGCCGGGCCCCGTCGGTGTTGTTCTTAATATGTTCTCCTTCACGGCCATGTTGTGGGGAATGCGCGGCCCTGAGGCCACGAACGTTGTGCAAAGATGTGATCTTGCAAGTTCAAACCCAGCTGCCTCCCCTCGACCCAAAACACCCACCCCATAGCTACTGACTCACACACACACTTACACACACACACGCACACACACACACACACTGCAGCGCAAAAGCTTCCTTCCTGTTGCTGGTTTAGCCCAGTTTAGAAGCGTGATAAGAGCGAAAGAATTAAGATATGTGAAACAGAGAGACTTGAGCTCAGATACCGATGCTGTCTTCTTTTTCCACTCTAGGCAAAGTATTCTAATTTTTTTTTTTTTATATGATACTTGGATAAATATTTGAGAATGTCTTGAAGAAATGAGGTTTGATCCCTTTCTGCAGGTGTAGCTGTGCCTCTAACGGCTCCCTTCACTCACATTTTGTTTCCCGGTGCCTCTCTGTTGTTCTGTGGCAGGTTCAGTCAGACCACAGGACAGTTCACCGCCCCCCGCCCACCACCCCTCCACTTCCTCATCAAGAATCGAAGCAGAGCAACATGAGTTTCCTGTGACGCCACTCTGTCTCTGGTCAATTAGTGTAGCTGTTCACATCACTCCTCCACAAGACGGGCTTCTGAGCGCATCTGCAGCTCAGCGGAGAGTTCCTCCGCAGGAAAGATCCAGCAACACCTTTCTGCTGGTTCGGATCCTCCTCGCCGGAGGGGCCTGTGATGTTGTTTCCATGACGTTGGAGTTGCTTCAGGACACGCAGCCATGCTTCAGCAGCCGGAGCTCATCTTTGACTTTGCCAGTGACCACTTCAGCTCATCGCAGGTGAGATCTAGTTTTGTTTTTTTGTTTTTTTAATTACTAAAGCTTGTTTTTGATTTAAAACCTTTAAAACCGTCCGGTTTCAGATGGGGATGTTTTCAGATTACCCTGCAGTGGTGGTGGAGGAGGTCCCCCATCAACACCTGCTGACATACACCGGTCTGATGGGTGAACAGTCACAGACAGAAGATCACCACGAGCTGCTTAAAGGTCAGCACACACACACACACACACACACACACACACACACCCACACACACACACACACACACACACACACATACACACACACACACACACACACACACACACACACACACACGTTGTCTGCCACTTGGCTGGTTGCATCTCAGTCACAAAGTTGTCGAAAAATGTCATTT
The DNA here is from genome assembly GCF_001443285.1 of Poecilia latipinna. Taxonomy (NCBI): domain Eukaryota; kingdom Metazoa; phylum Chordata; class Actinopteri; order Cyprinodontiformes; family Poeciliidae; genus Poecilia; species Poecilia latipinna. The sequence goes on along the minus strand of NW_015113606.1, from coordinate 367,138 downwards.
AAGTCAGTAGTTTGGTTTTTTTTAAGATGTCACCCACAGACTGACAGAGTTCAAGTGTTTATTGCTGTTAACTGTGACTTACTGTGCTGCAAATTCAGTTTCCTGAAATGTAATTTGGAACAATACATATATAGAGCTGAAACAGGTATTCAAATCAATCAATTGTGATTAATCGGCTTCGTTATGATTAATCGGCTAACTCATGATTAATCAGTTTATTGAAAACATCGTTAACTCAGGTAGTAATCGATTAATCGTTAACCAGAGACCAGAAAAAGAGCCAGTTTTCTGAAACAAGCTCGACATATTCAGAGCAAAAATTAATTAAATGCGCACAAATTATCTACATTTTGCATTTAAGATAAAAGAACCTGTGTTTGTGAAAATGCTCTTGCCAGAAATTCTCAAGTGGCATAGTTTTAGCTTCACCTGGTTCAGATTTACTGAAAAAATGTCGTTTTATTGCATTTTAGGCAACAACATTTTTATTTTTTATTTCAAAAAAGAAGTTGTATTGTTTTTTTATTCACATATTTTAATGCATTTTTAATGCCGTGTGAAAAATTCATAGAACATGCTTTTTAAAAAAAATCTGATTAATGTTAAGAATGATCGCTGGATTAATAAATTAATAAAATAATTGAAAAAATCTGGTGTTGAACCTTGCTACAGAGGCTGCCAGTGACTGCTGGGCAACTACACTGAAAAAAGAAAACAGGTGATCCAACTTAAAGAAAAATTATTTATTACAAGTTATAAACTTAAGTTTATCCAAGTAAATATATTAAGTTTATTAAGTTCTCATGTTAAGCAAACGTGAATGAATGAAGTTTAACAAACTTAATTCGATTACATGTCACAAGTTAACTCTTTTTTTTTTTAATTGGAGCTCTATTCTCTTTTTGCAGTGTCTCAAGCGAGCACTCTTCCCCCTTATTTTTACTTTTTACCAATTCTTTTTATAATTGATCATATCTAATGTAAATTTTTTGTCTGTGTAGCTGAATTGTGGGTTTTGGTTTGCTGTATAAACCCATAGCACTTAGTTAAAAACTAAAAAAAAAAAAAAAACAGCGCCTTATCTGTGCGCATGCGCACTGGGATTCACAGCACATGGACCACCCTCCGCAGAAAAAAAAAGTTCAGGAAGTGAAACAAAACATTCCTAGCGTGCTCCTGTTTGTGAAGGAGTCCCAACAGGATGCTGAGGACGCGGTGAAAGCAGGCTGCAGCTCTCCTCGTGCTGTCGTCGGAATGAAACAGTAAGGCATGTCGCCGGGGTCGTGTTTTTCCGTGGGAGCAACAGCTGTTAAAAGCTCGCAGAGGTTCTCGGTTGTATTAGCCCACGGTAACAGCTGGTTTAGAGAAGGACTCAGAGACAGCTGAGGAGAGTTCGCTTTAAAGTTCCTACAACATGGAGGTCAGAACCGCGAACCTTGTGGGTGGTTTATTTTGGTTTGTTTTTTACTGTGGGTTTAGTGGAGCTTTGTCCCTAGCAGAAGACAGGTAGCTGCTAGCTAGCAGATGGTCTGTTGAGCTGCTTCACAACCTCATCACCTCATGAATAAATGCGCGCAAAACAATAGACCCCGTTTTTGCTGAGGGCTACATTCAACGTCGTGAACCATACATACCGTACATTATGTATCATAAACATGGTTGCGTGTGATGATTAAAAAATTAGGGAGTTGTAACAGAATGTTCCTTGTTGAGAGAACAGTATGAAGACAGTTTAACTCAGTCTGTTACTTATTAACAGATTGTTGAGGCGCACTGTAAATTAATCTCAAAACTTTTGCGCAAGTATTATTTGCTGGTTTAAGGAAAACGCCATACATACTTTGATAACATTACAATAGCGTGTGATATGGTGAGAAACAATATTAAAGATAAAAAGAATAAACCTGTAATGCCATAGTATTGAGTTTTTATTATTAGTAGTATTTTGTCTCCAAGGGAAATAACTTCTTTGCTATTTTTAGATCGTTTTTGGTCAATGTTTAGACACCTATCATAGTCCCTTTAGTATTAGCTGCTTGTTACTTTGTAATTTGTTAGTAATTTAAGGCCATTGCAACAATTTAATTGTAAAGTTCTTTTTAATGATGCACAGTAGGGCAGAACACTTTTTAGACAACATTTAGGTTTTACCTGTCCTGCATTTTTTCTGAATATCAAACAATTTAGTCTCATATCAAACATGCTTTATTAATCCCAAAGGGAAATTAAATGTAATATTGCACAAGTTTATTTAAATAGCTGTTGTAGATGCTGATGGCTTAGGGCAAGAAGGACCTCCTGTTGCAGTCAGTATTACACCAAGCCTGAAGAAGCCTCTGACTGAAGTAGGGCTGTGTAATAATATTGATATTGCGATATATCGATATTTTCTTTCCTAGGAAAAAAATCGATATTCTTCTGCAAGTATTGTAACATCCAACTGTCACCTTGCTCACTCACTGCTTGCTTAACCGGGAGAGTGATTAGGTCATCAGGCTTAGAGTGATTCCTTCAGATGTTAAGTGTCAAGGTTAAAAAGGTATCAAACTATTCAGAGCAGGTACTTGGTGCACTTTATTTACTTTACAAATGAATGTAAGCTACAGTTTGTACAGTTTCAATTAAAAGAAACATGTTTTCTCACCACTTCTTTGATTCATTTTGTCCAGCTGTCGACTTTAAGTCTGTGTCCATGTCCAACCAGAGCGAGGTATTGTGTAGTTGGTGCTTTTAATCAATTTTCAGTTAAATTAATTCAATCCAACGCTATAACAGTTACAAAATGTCACCAAAATCACTCTGTCCCTCTAAAATCTTTCAGAAAATCTCAAAAGTGTATTGAATTGTATTGTTTGCTGAATATCACAATATATATTGTATCCTGAGAAGAATATCGTGTATCGTACCGTGAGATTATTGTATCGCTACAGCCCTAGACTGAAGACACTTTGTTGATGTCTCATCAAGACGATGCGCAAGGTTGTCCATAATTTTCTATGTCTTTAGGACATTACTCTTATGCTGTAGTTTTAGTTTTTTCCAAAAACAAAACTGCCAATTGTGTCGTCATGGTCAGATTTAAGAACCAGACGGAAAAAGTAAAAAAAAAAAAGAAACGAAAGTAAAACACGCACTATTATTTAAGAAAGTTCAAAAGGCCTTGAGAAACATTGACCACAACCACTTTACAGGTTTCCAAGAAGAACTGTTTGTAAGCAAAGTATATAGGAAAGAAGGTGGTTATATGTAAAAAATTTAAAAAAATCACATTCTCTTGTATGTCAAGTAAGGTAGCATGATTCCAGTTGACTCTGGCTTCATGCAGCTGCAGTATTTTCATTATAGGTGTGATATGAAATCAGACCAATTAAAACTATCTGCATTTATATCGTCTGTCTAATCAGACGTAGGAAATGGTAAAGTTTTGGCAAAATTTGCTTTGAAAAAATTGACTCCCTATCTCGTGTTGATGTAGGGTGGGGCAATATGGGGGAAAAAATCGTATCACCATAAAATCACTCTCAATCTTTATTTCAATTTTTATAATTATTTAATGTTTTCTGGTATCATTAACATATGAATTGCTACTTAGTTTTTTTTTTTTATCTGACTTTGAATAGCCAGAATATCTTCACATGACGAAACCGTTCGGACCTTCTCAGCAATGATGTAATTCGCTGTGTTTACTGTCTCTTCTTCCTGAAGAACGATTATTTTTTTTCTCTGTTTTTATTTTTCCACTCATGTCCCATCTGTTACCTGAAGTAAAACGCTACATCTGCACAGTCATTAGTCTGTCTGGCTGCTAGTGAGCAGTCTGCATCAACAAACATGGTGTCAGCGCAACTTTAAAAAGTCTTACATTCATGCTTCTAAAATTAAGGACTTAAATTAGTTAAATTCATTTGAAAAATGCAAGTTGGCCTGAAATATGTCAATTAAAAGTCGTAAATTTTGTCGTTGCAGAACTGTTTAATTTCTTATATTCTACATAGTTTTATTTTTCTCTTGTGGGACGTTTCTGTCAGGCAGAGGTACGAGTCACCTGCAAGACATCTTTATGGCGTTCTGTGATTCGAAGCGGTTGACTACCAGTAGCCAGCTGCTAATATACGCTTCATAGCTAGCTTTTTTTATTTTTTACATCTATTGTGGATGAGTGCTAATTTATCGGAAACATATTGTTTCTTGTACATCTGTCATGACACAGGTCTTAAACTCCATTTAAATTTGAGTTGGTGAAACCTGAAGAAACCCTGATCCACTCAATTGGTCCGGCACGGAGCGACTCTTTTTTTATCATTGGCTGTTCATAATTTCTGACGTACCCTTTCTCGTACGTCTATTGAGCAAAACCTATTTTGCGATATTATACATCGCTCTCTTTTTACCGCTCAGCTCTGTGGCGTCTATGGAGATCTACTCTCAGCTTCGATGAACCTGTTTTACTTTAGTGAAGTTCTCTTCTGAGTTTGTGGGGGAGTCGGCATCACAGGAAGTGAATGTTTTTTTTGTGACCTCTCTGTCTGAATCCCATCCTCCCGTATCTCAGTGTGGGGTTTTTTTTGCCCTCGATCCTCTTTTGATCTGCAGTGGAGCCATGTGAGAGTGGCGAGGAGGAGACCATGGAGACGCTTGTTGCTGCTGACTCGCTCCTTGACATGGACTGCGTTGACACGCTCTCACTGGAGCAGCACTACTGTAAGCCCACACACACACACACACGCACACACACACACACACTTTCTGATACACAAGTGGTTTGTGCTCGGAGACGTTATTTTTAGATACGATGTTCTCTTTCATTAAATCTGTTTATGTCCCCCCCCTAACCCACCCCACCCACAGCCCAGGCTTTCCTCCCGTCACTGAGCGATGTCATCACCGCTCCCGTTACCCAGGTAACCGTGTCTGCCGAGGGCGTTGTGGGAGCCGTTGACCAGTCGCAGTGGCACTCGTTACACAAAGAGAGACCTGCGGCGCAGCTGCAGTCTAGAAAGAGGAGTGAGTTATCTTTCTGAGCGGAGGCGGAGGGGTGAGGTCACCTGGGAACGTGGGGGATTAAAAAGATTTGATTTGTTTTTGTGTGAACAGGTAAGAAACCTCGACATCGGAGGGCAGAGTCTCCTACACCGGATATCAAAGTAAAGAAGGACAAATATAACAAAGGTATTGGAAAACATCAGTAGTTTTCATATGTCACCTGGTGCTAGATCTGGACTTCAAAATAAAACAATTGAAAGATAAATTTATGATTCAAAGGGGCATTATTATGCGTTTTCCAGGTACATTGTGCTGTAAAATGGAACTATCAAGTAACTATGCAACTCTCAGTTGTTATAAAAGTGCTACATTGATCAAATATGACGTAAAAGAAATTTTACTTCTCGATTTAACGCCTTGAAATTGAGCATCTTACTCTTTAAAAACTCCTGCTCTTTATGAAACAGGAAGTTGTCACAACACTCTGGATGGAGCAAAGAAAGAGCCACAAAGACTCTAAGCATGTAGTTTACCCAGAGCTGTGAGGGACTAGTTTAGATCGGAGTGCATTACAGTGGCTCAGTCAAAGTCTAGACCAGTGGTGTCAAAATGTTTTGCCACGAAACCCAAAGTCGTTGAGTTGGAAATAGTTGGGGCCACAAAAATTGTAGATATTTTTTTAGGACATTTTAAAAATATCCTCAAAAACAATTACATTTATTAAAATTAACCAAATAGTGAGGTTTTTGTAGAAAACTGATCTGTAAATCATTATAGATTTAAAACATAAAAAAGGTCTTGTGAACCTAAGAGGCCAGCAGTTTTGACATTATTTGGGTCAGTTTTCTTATTTGGGAAGTAATATTTCCTTTTGAGAAAAACTAAATCAATGTTTGTGGTTCTGGTTGCTCCAAAATTAAGAAAAAGTCAACAACTAGAAATCTGTATTTTGCACCTTCATGTGTTTTTTTTAATTAAAGGAGACGTTGCTTATCTGTAAAAGGTGTTGCCGTAAAAGAAAAAAAAAGTGTCCATCTGGACCAACCACCATGATTGCAGGTCAGCCTTAAGTGGCCCCCCGCGCCGCAAACTCATCTGCAGCGAGACTTTCGAACTGCTGTTTTTCTTCCAGTCTGACTGAAATTTTCACTGCAAAGAGCTTTTTGAATTCAGATTTGCTCATTTCAAAACATAACATGTTCTGGATCATCAAAGGTCTGGGCTTGGTGATTAAATGCACAAACCACTGGAGGTACGCACATCTCTTCTGTTTCTTTTTGATATTTCAGTACAAACACAATTAGTGATGCAACACAGGCTGCGGGAAATAAAACAAACAGCAAAAAAGAATAAGCGACTCACCGTCTTTGCAAAAGCAATAAACTCATGTTTTTGATTCGAAGCGCATACCTTTGGCCTCACATCATTCACTGCCAACAATGTAACAACCAGCAGTTGCGTGGCCACAAATCATGTACTTAAGTGGCAACAGAGCCGAAGAGTATTGAAGTGTGTCTGGATTATGACTAGAGAATAAACAGCAGGAGGATATTCTGTTTACTCTGCAGAGAAGATGGTTCATTTTACTGCTTTGCTCTTTCTGCAGTAGCAGTGACACAAGTTGCTATCAGGCGGTTAATTAGGCAGGCCCTCTGACATGTTACCATGCCAACTGTCGTTTCAAAACACTCTCGCCTTATTAGGAGCGATGGTTGGTGCTCCTTCAGTTTCCACATCATCACTCTGCTTTTTGCGACCTAAAATGTTTCCAAACAATCAGAATGAGTCATTTCTATAAGTGATAGAAATAAGGAGGAGCCTCGGGTGTAATTTGAATATGCAGTACTTATTTATCAAAGGTTGCATAAAGGAGAGCTGATGCATCAGCTTTCTTAAATGTGATTCTTTGTTAAAGAATTATTTACAAAAAAAAATTGCAAACAAGCAGCCATTTTTTTATTGTTTAAAGGACTTTTGGTTGTTGCTGAACAGTTCAAACATGCAAATAGAGATTTGTCTTCTTCAGACCCTCCATCTAAACAATCTCAAAAGCCTGCAACAAAATAAAAAGGTTCTAGCTCTATATTTAACCCCAATCCCTTTTATGTTGGTTCTGATCCCCATGTAGACCAGGTGGCTCTTATGAAACATGACAGATCACGACTCCTTATCAAACCAACGTAACTCTGAGTCACATCCTACCTGGTCGATACTTTTTTTTTTTTTACTTGAGTCATTTAACCACATTTTCTTACACAAGTCTGTTGTCAAAGCAGGTCCGAAATGGCAGCTATGCAGTGGGACATACCAGAGAACTACCCATTTTGTAGTTCCCCTTTTCAGATGCCAGTTGTTGTTGAGAGAAAACCAGTTCCTGTAGATTAGCAGATAATTAGCTACTTTTATTTTAAAGCTGCAGTATGTAACTTTTATAAACAATATGTTTCACACGTATTTGTTTAAACTGTCATTATGTCGTGAGAGGATGACGTAAGACAGACAATATAATCTGTGAGAAAAAAAATCAAACTCCTCTGCCTCCACCCTGTGGTCCTACTGCAATCTGTTCAGTCAAAAACAACCAATTAGAGTCAGGAGGAGGGTCCTAGTGCTGTCAGTCATGCTTATGTCATTGTTGTTTAATGTGCTAATAGTGGTGAAGCAACTTACTATTTCCCACAGACTTATGTTTTACAGAATATGTAAAAAAAAACAAAAAAAAAAACATCATTTATAAAAATTACACAATGAATGAGGGCAGCTTTTGAATCTGTCAGATTGTTTCCATTTGAGCCAAATACGTGTTTCCTTACTACTTCTACTAAGTCTTCACCAAAGTTATTTTCTTCGGGTTATTTTTCTTTGTCTCTTCCTTTATTGTTCTGTTTTGTGTGTGTATGTGTGTTTTTTTCCTCCTTTAGGAGGGAACACCCTCTACCTGTGGCAGTTTCTGATGGAGCTGCTGCAGGACAGACAAGTCTGTCCTCGCTACATCAAATGGACCGACCCGCAGGCAGGCATCTTTAAGCTGGTCAACTCCAAAGCCGTGGCCAGGCTGTGGGGCAAACACAAGAACAAACCAGACATGAACTATGAGACCATGGGAAGAGCACTCAGGTACGGCGTCTTTAGGAGGGTTTCGGTGGAGGTTTGGACCTCGGTCCTGTTTTAATGGTGCAGCTTAACCTCAAAAATTTAAGCAACAGTGCATCGCAAAGTCGTGCGTACTTGTGAAGTGGAAAAATACCACTTTTTAATTCTTTTAAAAAAAAAATTGCTCCATCTTTGAGACCCCTCTCACACCCTCTTGTGCTCCCCCACCCTCACCCCACTTTGAAAAACAGTGGTCCAAAAAATAAAATCCCACTAAAACAAAGTTTAGCTTTGTGACCAGATTTGGAGCAAGAACGTTCTGGGTTAAAATTCCGACCTTGGGGTCGTTCCGCATGGAGTTTGCATGTTCTCCCTGAGCATGACTGGGTTTTCTCTGGGTACTCCAGCTTCCTCCCACAGTCTACAAATAGGCCTCTCTAAATTGCCAATACGTATGAGACTGTTTGTCCTGTGTGTCTCAAGATGGCTGGACAAAATATGAAAAAGTTAAATAAAAATGCTGAATTTTTACCTCCAAAACTGTATATATTTTGAAAATTAATCTTCCAAGGCAATGAAATCTGTGGGGGAAAAAATAAAGATTTTTTGACATCAGTCTGCTCAATATTTTGGGGGCGATTCTTGAAGCTTAGATTGCTTTTTCTTCCTCCATTTACATCATAGAAATGACATAATGGTGATAAATCTTAAACAAGTTTCCAATTGAACAAAACATAATTGACTAACAAACCAAACAAAACATATTAACAATGGATAGCAAACAATGTAGACAGACTTTCAAAAGGCAGATGCAGCTAAATTAGTCAAATCTACATTAAAAGTTGTACATTTGCCGTTGTTGTTGTTGGGACTCAATCTGATCACGTTACCAGCCGCTCTTTGACATGGATTCTGGATGTGTATTGCATGTATTAACCAGTACAAAAGAAAAACTACAAATGGATCGGTACAGCTCTAAAAAACAAAACATCTCCATTCTCTTAAAATCAGCTTTAAGACCCAACTTCCTCTTCAAGCTTAAACTGAGACCTGATTGGCTGTATATTCCCCTGTGTTTGTGAAGGTACTACTACCAGCGGGGCATCCTGAACAAGGTGGAGGGCCAGCGCCTCGTTTACCAGTTCACCTCTCTTCCCGTGAACATGGTGTACATCACAGATGGAGATTGCGGCAAAGAAGAAGAGGACTACGATATTGACAAAAGCGGAAACGACGAGGGGCTGAGCGACGGTACCATCTCCAGCGACCAGTCTGCAGAGTACGAAGAAGCGGACGAGGCGGAGGAAGAAGAGGACGAGGAGGACTTCCAGCCGCCGCTGAAGAAAACCTCGTTGGTCTCTCCACGAGCCGCGGTGGCGCAGCGGCCCAGACCGACCGCCAAGCAGCCGGCTCAGCGCGACACCGTCCTGCGGCCCACCGGCGCCAGCCTGATCCAGGAGCAGCACCTGCCCATCGTGTCGGCCGAGATGCTGAGGACGCTGCAGAACCTGCAGAAGGTCCGATCGCTGCAGCCGGCCGGGCAAGCGTCTGTCTTCCAGACGGCCCAGCTGCTGGGGAGCCTGTGCGAGAGGCAGGCTGCGTCCGAGACGGCGACGGACGCCGGCAAAGGGGCGCAACACAAGTCGCACGCAGAACGCCGGAACGCCCCGTATTTGGTGTCTCCCACGACCTCCGACCAATAAACACATCCAGCCTCCGCTTCATACCAAATACGTTCACTCCACTGACTCAGGAACTCTTCCACAGCTGTACTTTGCTGCATCGACGTCTGAACGCCAGGTAAAGCCGTCAATCATTTAAGCGAGGCACCAATTAGACGACTCGCCGCGTCTTTATTCAGACTACAATCACGGCAAACCAAAACCAACTCAATCGTCCCTTAGAAGACGTTACACCCTGTTGTATTTTCTATCAACAAGCTACTCAAGAAACCAAAGACAGACATGCACTGGAACCCGCAGCCTCTCTGCACCTTCTGCAGATCCTTTTTGCTTGCACTTCCACTTCAGGCTTTCCTGGAGTCATTTATCATGCCATCACTTCTTCGTCAACCTTTTTATTTTTAATTTAATGTACAATCACACGCTGAATTATTCCTTGGCCTTCAAAGCGTCTTGTTTGCACTATGATCTTCACTCTGCTGTACGTTTTCTTCTCTAAGTGCCTAAAAGTCTCGATCCTGGCCCTGCTTTCTCTCTGTCTTTTGCTGATAATCATGAAAATTGTGAGGGAAAAACATTCCATATTATTATTATTATTATTATTAAGAGTACTGTTGTTTTTTTAAAAGATATGTTTGTATTGTGATATGTTAAAATAAGGGATGGCTTTTTGCTGCTGCTAAATGTTTGGCCTTTCTTTTCTTGACAATCACAAGTGAAGTGCTTCTTATAAATTTCCATTGTAACTGTAAGGTCTTTCTGTTTGGACACTGTGCGTATATAAGCCTCGGATGTTATATACTGTAAGTTTGAATGTGCTCCTGCTCTGTTGCCATCACCCCCCCACCCCCCGTCAGGTTCACTTATTTTTCTACTCTACAGAGACCGTGTACTCCATGTAAGGAGCGTAATGGCCGACTGTTAATAATGAAGTAATTAGTCAAGCGTTTCCTCCTGCCCCGGCCTTAATGGAGCCTCGCGTAGCCAGCTCGCAACGTTCACCTCACTCCGCAGGAGCGAGGCTGCCGTTTCGTCAGGCTAAACTTAGTTAGGAGATGCTTACTCAGTGACTGTGCCTTTTGCCTGTAGGGAGCCGCTATGCAAAACTGCTTCTCACTTTATTAAGCCATTTGTCTCAGATTCCCCCTCACCTGCGCTACCCGGGTGTCTCCTGGTGCTGTTTGTTCAGCGTAGGGCGAGCTTTAGCCAGAGGATGAGGGAGGATTTCTGTTGCCTTATTTCTTTTACGCATTTTCCTTTTTGTCCAGAGATGGTAAATGGAATAAAGGAATATAGGTGTGAAATTTGTCCTTGTCTTATTTTTTTCTTTTCATGTTGTTCAGTGAAACTAAATGTGAAAATCTGCTGTTTGTTTTAGAGGTTTATATTCACTCATCTTTGACTTGAAAGCAAGAGTTCAGGATTGCCAAATGATTATTCTGTTGGAACAACTAGTTGGTTCCCAAGCTCTAACCAAACCGGTAGTGGTGGATAAAACAAAAATGTTTCATTTTTAGAACCAGTATTTATTTTTACGTTTTTGTTAAAAACTGTCACTATGTTGTGATAGTTTGAGATAGATGTGTAGAAAAAATTAACCTCCTTCTTGTGCTACTATTGCCCTCTTCAGAAATTCACCACTCCAATCAGAAACAAACGGAACCAGTAGGAGGAGCTTAGTGCTGTCAATAAAGCTCATGTACGTGGTGCTAAATGTGTAAAGTATTAGAAACTAGGATTTATGAGCCATAACATTCTCTCTTTCAGCATAAACCTTCTATAAATGCTTGCTTCTATAAAATTGCCCTGACACATCCCAGACTTTCTGAGAAAGAACATGGAAGTTGTAGCATTGTTTTTTTTTTGTTTTGTTTTGTTTTTTTCTCTCAGTCTTATGAGGTATTTTATTCTCTTTATTCCCAACACTTAAATTTTAATCCTGGAACTGAATTTCAGGTTCTCTTTTTTTAACATCTGAACTTCTTTTTAAGTCAGATTTCAACTTTTTTTTTTTTTTAACCTCCAAGTGACCCTAATTATTATTATTTTGTAGAAGTGCTCCAACTGTAAACTACAGAAGACGATTAGGGCCACTGAGAAAAAAATAAATAAATATATATATATATATATATATATATATTTTTTTTTAAATCTGACTTTTTCCTCAGAATTTTTACTTTTTATTTCACAAGATTAATATCTGAGAAAAAAAAAAGTCAGATTATTATTTTTTTTTCCAGTGGTCCTAATCCTCTTCCGTACCAATCCTATTAATAGCATATGGATTCTAAATAAAAGTGAGATTCAGACCAGGAAACCAACTATGCTGCCACACCTGGTATAATATTGTGAAGTGGTCTATCATCCAGAAATTATTCCAAAAGCACATTAATGGCTCCAAAAAGTATATTACTTCTCTGCCACAAGCTGTCTCCTCCCCAACCTCTACTGTATCGAACACACACACCTGCTTGAGTGTGACACCTGGCTGGGTGAAAACACTGAGGAAAAGAAGCAGGTCCTGATCACATCCATTGGTCTTCAAGTCTGGAGCATCCCAGCTCTCCTGGCATCTTAAGGGCCGACAATCAGGACTCTAGAAAACATCCTACCAAACTCCAAGTCTCTCAGACTTCAAGACTGATCCTGCTTGCCATGAAGGTTCCAGATAAACTAGTCTTGACCCATCTCAGTTCATGAGTGAAAATTTCTCCTGACCCTCTTCAGTTAGCCCACCAGCTGCTCTCTTCCTGTTTCTGTTCTGTCTTTACACCTCTGACTTTAAGTACAACCGAGTCTGAGTCAGACCACCTGCAAATGTCCTCCGGAGACTCTGCAGACAGTGGGGTGTACTGATGGACATGAGTCATTGTACAGATAGATGGGTGGGACACAATCTGCAGTAGTCTTCCTCTCCTCACTGTGGACAAGACTTGGAAGATTCATCTCCAGTGTAGTGGTCTGTATGGGAGTGAGAGCAGCTGTGCCCTGTTTGCTAGCAGATGCTACAAACTCAAGCAGGAAGTCTTTGGACTGAGCCTGGAGACATTTGAGTGAATCGGGGACAAAATGGCGTGGCAGGAAATTGCTTAAAAAACAGCTAACGAAGAATTGGTACAGACAAAGGTTTCCCTGCCCATAGACATTAGCATACACATTTTTGAAAAAAATAAATAAATTACGTAAGTTACAATGTACTTTCAAACTAGGGTTAATAAAGTATTGTTGAATTGAATTAAATTACCTTTCATGACATTACTCTTAATAATTTATAGTGATTGAAAAATTTCCCACTTCTGTTATTTTAAAACCTCAACTCAAATTGTGCTATATTATTCAGATTGAAAACCTTCTACTTGGTTGGTGTTTTAACCTTTAATTTACACCTCCTAGCTCTTTCTTAGTAATAAATTACTTACTCGGGGAACCCCATAACACAGCGAGATGTTTTTTTTCTTCTGTAAATTCATGTTTTGTTGATCTATTCCAGACCAATGGGAGGAGCAGCGTCAGCGTCAGAGCTCAACGTAACCGGATGTTGTCGAGCCTTCTGTTGCGTTCACTGACAGTCGCTGCTAACACGTTTTCTAGTACTCTCCACGTCTAGAACTTTCCTGTCAGAAACACAGTACAGGTCTGCGGGCGAAACCCATGGCAGCCGAACGGTAAATTAAACCCGCTTATTTATTTCTCTTTGACTCGGTTTAATGCAACATTTCCCATTCATTTAACCAAGTCCGGGCGTGTGATGTTTCCTTTAGCAGCTTCTCTGATAGCTTCATTGACGAAGATCCACAGAAAGCTCTGGAGGTAAACATTAGCATTTGTTTCCATCTATGGTTTAATTCTGCTGGTGAAGGTTGTTGGTTTAAAGTTAAAGTGATATGACTAGCTATTCTGTACAGCTATCCGAGACACTGCATGATAATGCACATTATGTTAGCTTTGGTTTAACTTTGCTAAGTTAGCTAATGTTTCCTGCTAGCACTACTTTGGAAAGCAGTAGAGAGCTGACAGAGATTTAAGAATAATTGTTGCATTTTATTTCGCCTCCAGTTTGCGTAATAACTTTGTATTCATTATTTGCAGCTAAATACTTAAAGTTAGCATAATAGTTAGCTGTGCAGTCGTTCAGTATTGAGTTTAACTGAAAGTGAAAGCCAGGAGACGTGTTTCTGGTTGTTTCTGTAGCTACAGCATTTACTGACGCTTTCAGAGCTTAAAGCGATATTCATCTCCTAACGAAAGGCATGTTGGCAACATTTTCAAAACAAACAATTACTTATTACCACGGTGATATTTCATGATGTCAAAATCATTCGTGGACGCAGATATGTCGTTAGCTACAACCAAACATTTGAGCAATTTATGTCCCTCAATTCAGAGTAAAACCTGTAAAATGTTGTGACCCAATCACAAAAATGTTTAATTTTATTTTTTCAGACCTTTCTATGAATTGTTTAATATGTTTTTTTTTTTTTTTTTTTTTTTTTTTTTTTAAGATTTTTGCCTTTAAATGGTTTTTGCCTTTTCCAACCAGTTAAAGACAATTATCTAGTAAAGTACTGTGGCTTTCATTTAGCCAAAATCACGAGTTTTCTTACAGTAAAAGGTGTTTTCACAATGACCATCAGCAACTGGGAAATGAAAAAGCTGTATTGCGTACAATATTTGTTGATGTAAACATTATAGTTAAGATCTCAAAAATTCTTCTTCTCTTCAGGTAAGTTGAACGGTTTTGTTTGACCAAAGCGAAGAACAAGTAGCTTTACAATCTAAACTAAAATGACTGTCACGAATTTAGTCAGGAAATTTTCTAAGGCTTTGCTTTTAAAAGAGTTTATAAGTTAACTCAGCAGGAGTTGAGGATTTTTCTTGCCCTTTTTTGCGTTTATAGTTTTTATTTCTGTACTCCGACTCAAATGGAAACCACGTTAAAATAAATAGTCTAATGGTTGCGTTGCTCGTTTCAGGCTCTTAATGAGGCTCTGCAAGGAGATTGTGACAATGCTGAGTGGTTCTGCCAGCGTGCCTATGCCCACATACTTCTGAAAAACTACAGCAGTAAGTCAAGTTCACCTTCACACAGGTGGAAACGAAATTACTCCACAGTCATAGTTAGCCACAAAATATGGTAAGCTACATTCTCGCATATATATTTACAAAATAAAGTCACACACCATTTAGTATATTGAATATCATTTAGCTTTTGCTTGTTTTAGTGATTTTATTAAAGTGTAAAATTTACAATTTCATTGAACAGTTTTTAAGTCTGCCAAATTTGTTTTTCTTTCATTTTACTGCTATGAGACCTTAAAAAGCACAAGAACTTTGATTCTGTTGCACAAATTTCTGTAAATATATCGAATGAGCTCTTTATACCAACTTCTGATGAAATTTAAAAAGTCAGGTTAGTGTTGTAGCACACCGAGAAACTTAATATTCAGCAATGTAGTGTCTGATATCATTGACAAAATATTTTTAGTTTGATTTCTAGTATAGTATCTCTGATTAGCCGTTAGCTATCTACCGCTAGTCCTGGACTTCTCTACCAACTCAGATGTAGGTCCCCAAATTCTGCCATGTAATTGGCTAAAAAAGTGACTGGTTACTGTTGAATAACTGCTTGACCTCAGTGATTAACCTTTTTTTTTTTTTTTGCCCCCCTTTTAGGTGCCATTGATGATGCAAAGAAAGCCCAGCAGCTAAAACCCAGCTTACCTTTAGCCTTCATGCGAACAGGGTGCGTCAAATAAAACAACTGATGTTTGTGTAATTTACTTAAAGATAGAAATGAAACCAACCCCTGGCTCTGCTGTCAAAGAAACGACAATGCTTAATTCCTTTAAGTCTCTGGAAGCATTGAGGGTGAGCAATGATGATTTAAGCCTTTTTAAAAAAAAAAAAAAAACAACAACAACCAAAAAACAGCTCTTTAGGGTCTCAAATTTAGTTTGTCTTAATCCATGCCACTGAGTCTTCAGGTACATCTCAAAAAGTAGAATAATGAAAAAGTTCAATATTTTTAACACTCATTTCAGGAAACAAAACTCATAAAACGTATTAATTTCACATAAGTTGAAGTATGTCAGGCCTGTGTTTCTTGTCATTTTGGTGATTATGGGTAACCGATAACAAAAACTCCAAATTCAGTGTATGAGAAAATTTGAACATCATGAAGAAGTTAAATACTGGGACTTCCTGGTGTCAGTGTAATCAACTAATTTAGCCTATAAATGGTGTCCAAGTACATAGAAATGAATTTTCAGTAGCCTGACTTTTCATAATTTACATATTATTTATATTTTGTCCGACACGAAATTCAGAGATTTTGTGATCTATAAAACACGATCAGCAAAATTTCAGAAATAAAGGCTTAAAATTTCAATCCATATTAGATTTTCACTTTCTAAAATGAAGGACAACAAATAGAAAACATTAAGCTATTTAAACTTAAAGTTTGATCCAGTCAAACTTGTCATGTAGCTAAGAAGCTTCTTTTGTTAAAGAAGACGTCCACGCAGATTTTACAGAAGACGGCACACTCTCAGTTATTTATTTTTTCCTGTTTTCATCCAGAATTGGAGAGTACCACCTGAAAAACTACGAGTTGGCACATTCGGCTTTCACTCAGGGTCAGCAGCTGGACGGTGAGTTCAGTCCACTTCTGCTTTCTGCTTAAGCAGACTCCACTTAAAGCCACCCGCTGTCTTTCATTGCCTCTGCGAATATTTATGGTTGTTTTGGATGTATAAATATTTGTTGCTGTGTCAGGGCACAGAAATCCTACTGGCTTGCTCTTACTGAGTGTTTTGTATATATGCTGCTGGATTCTCCAAACATGTGAGAATGTGAATCTGTTGTTGCGAAGATTTGTTAATTTACTGCTGCTTATGGGTAGATGTGGAAAATGTCAAAAGTGCCGGTACCCAGTTTGTCTTTCGAACTGTGTCCTTGAGTCCAGACTGTTGTGGCTGATTTCATCACAATTTTTAATGCAGATTAATGCATTTTTATTTAAATGTGTTGAAACTGATGGGTAATATTGTTACAGGTTGAACTTGCTGCACTAAGAATGAAGACTGCGACATAAATACCACGATAAAAATCATTATTACTTTCATAAGAAGTGAGGCTGTTAAATAAGTTGATTTGACAACTGCCTATAAATAATTTGTGAGAGAAACTACAGTCTGTACCCTGAACACACCATCAGTCAGAATACACACTGAGGATACTGTAAGCTTTTTTTTTAAATTATTATTAACTTGATCAGTGTTTATGCTTGAGGCTCTTATTGTGAAGGTCTGTGAAAGGTTGTCTCATTTCATCTGACTTGAACAATTGAGATGTTTTGCCGACTCCTCCTTTATTAATCAAAGCAAATGTCCCCAAGCTTTTTTATATTAAATTTAACAAAATGGCCTCAGTGCTCTGTTGGTTTATCCATTTATAATCTGAAAATAGTTTGAGTTGGTTTGATGAATTTAATGAATAGCAGGAAAAAAAATCAGATATGACCCAGAAGCTGAGCTAATTTTTCTTTTAACTCTATAGCTAACTTTGAAAACATTTAGCGCACTTGGCTTCCCCTTTATGAATTTTTCCAGATCTATTCTAAAGTGCTAATTTACTTGGTTGTTTTGTCCACTTCCAGTTGAAAAAAGCTTGACATCTGTGTTGAAGTTTTGGTTTTAAAATTCTCCAAGTAGTTAGACGTTTATGTTCATGCTCTTATTTTTATGCGGTGTGGCAAACAACGTTTATTTTGAACCCACAACGCATTGCAAAAATCTACCAATGTTCTGCGCCATTCTGACCCGAAGCCCTACAGCGGTCAATGAAGCTAAAATGGTAACAGAGTTGGCAACAAACCTGAAACCATGAGGGGAAGTGATGTTTTAAAGAATCACTTCCTGAAGCACAACTGTACAGGAGACCAGCAGCACATTTACCCTGTTACCCACCATGTGGCAGTGACAATATGTATTACTTCAGGGTAATGGATTGTGTATTACCTTGTGATAATATATATAGTCAAAGTAATACATGTTGTCATTGCCACATGGTGGGTATCAACATGGTTAATACTTTAGCATTACCTTCTACTAAATGCCGTGTTGGTAGAGCGCTGTAGCATTAGCTTCCTCTATATACCATGTTGGTACAGCATTTAGCATTAGCTTCCACTAAAAACCATGTTGTTAAAGGGCTTTAGCATTAGCTTCCACTAAATACCACGCTGGTATAGCGCTTTGGCATTAGTGGATCTAATGTTTATGGTTAGTGCTTTAAGGTAAAGCTAGCTTTTTAGTTAGCAGTATCCACCAACACTACATGTATGGTAGTGTTGGTGGAATATAGGAATGAAAGATAAATAATTATTGGTATCGGCATTGGCTAAGATAAGCATGTTTAGATGATTATCTTCCATAACAGCAATATTAATATTGGCTCAAATGTTCATACTGATGCATCCCCAGATGAAACACATTCGCTTTCAAAGACTATGAGAGAGACTGCTCACAGTCTGGTTTTCTGTTCTTCACCAGAAACCTCAGCAGCCTGATTTCCTCAGTTTTGTCCAGATTTGGCTTATATAATTGATAAGCTTAGTGTAACTTACTAAAGGTTTGCACAGTTGAAGATGATCCGTTTCATATTTCATAACGGCTTAGTGCAGCAATAGCTTTGATACCATTAATTCTGACAACGTTTGTATTTGATAACTAAAAGGCTACGAGGAAGAATGAAATGTAGTCTTAGTTTTAAACCTTTTTTTATTATTCAACTGCATTGTTTTATATTCCAAATTTAATTGAAACAGATATTGTAAAAGTTGACCAAAATACAGTTTTTTTTTATTATTTTAATGAAAAAGATTAGAGTTGAGGCTTATGATTAAAAAGAAAACTAAGTAGATCACACAGAAAAAAAATAGATTTCTAAAGTTAGATCCTAACTTTGACATAAAATCATTCCGTTTGATTTCTCAGTGTTTACATATTACTAGTTCATAAAGACTAAATTTCAATCTGATGAGCTGCACATTGAAGTTTACATATGAGAGTCACTTTAATGAGCTGCCCACACGTCGTTGCTTAGAGTCAAGCTTTCTCTTACAGTGTCTTTATATAACTCATAAATGCAGTTAATGTGAACTCTTTCTTCTTCGTGTGTTTAGACGCTTCACATTTACTTCTACTTGATTTCAATCATGTTCTTCTGCTTCCCCTGAATGTTTCCCTGTGAACGTCGGACCACACCGAGACCAGCGTTCAGTGGGTTCGCCTTGTGAAAATAACAGATGTTCATTGGATGAATCTTCTTGCTTGTTAAAAGCTGAATTATTGTTACGTTGCTTTAGGAGTTTGTGTCCGAGACAAGAACTGTTGTCTCTTTCAAAATGAAAATGGAGAAGAGAAAAAAAAAAAAAACAGCTTTCAGAATTTATAAAACTTGCTAATGAGACAGATGGAGTGCGAGACAGTCAGGGTCTTACCAGGGTGCAGACAGCAGGAGACCCAGCAGCGTTGGGAAGGAAGGAAGCAGAACCGAAGTTGCAACGAGCTGTAGAATCTCTAAAATCACAAAAAAGAGACAAACATATTGATTCTGACTTTCTGCAAAAGATAAGTAAAGAGAGAAAAGTGACTATATTAAGTACCTGTACTCCATAACACACCTCTGAGCACTAAGGGTGCATTCACACCAGCCTTGTTTAGTCCACTTTACCAGAAAATAAAGCTCGTTTGTTGAGGTGTGAATGCGCAATCAAACTCTGATGTGTAAAAACTGCTTCTTCACTAGTTCTTGGTGCAGCGCCTCCACTAGTTAGAGGGTTTTACTAACTAAGGATTTGATTCTGCTGACACAGTCAGTGTGAGAGAATTGTACCCAGCTGAAAATGTAACAAATGTTACAAATTGTGGTCCCCGACTGAGGATACTGGAGGTACTTTAGACTGGAAAACACCCACATCTCTAACACTGACAGAGGGGAAACTTAATGACTGAGCCTGCATTATATGGGGTGATAAAAGGTGGACCAAGGTGGTCAATAGTTTCTGGATGTTGGGATAATATAAGTCACATTACTACCAAAAATATTCGTGCTGCTGTCGGACACTTGCCTTTGCGTCTTTTGTGTCCTGTTGCAAATTTTAGGTTCACCTTAGAATTAGAAAAGCATAGAAGTCAGCAATTTATGGAGCGGTCAGATCTAGATTTTGTGATTTATGAAGATGTAAAATGGAGCTTCTAAGTTTCCCTCAAAGTACAGCTCAGATCTTTGTATTTTTAGCCATCAATCTTATCTACCTCAGCAAAGGTGTAAAACTCAGCCTCTGTCCTCTTCTGCTGACATTTGACTGACAGACCGGCCCACCAGGTCATGTCTGCACATTTGCACTTAACAATAGTCACCCCACTGTTGCCAACTCAGCGACTTTCTTGTCATATTTAGCAAAATTTAAGACAAAAAAAAAAAAAAAATCAGTATTGGCCAAAATCAGAATCGCAGATTGTCAATTTTTCTTAAAAATTGGTATTTGTCGATTGGGCAGAAAACTGCAATCGATGCCCCTACTAAGAAATGTATAAGGAGGGAAAACATTTCAAACTATGCTTTCTTTGTTTTGTTTGCAGATTCTGACAAATCATTTGAAGTCTGGATAAAACGATGCGAGGAGATGATGGGGAGTAAGTAGCTCTCACTTATCAGTAAAATTTACATTGTGCTTACATCTGACATTTTATTAGTGTCCACTTTAACTGCACTTGGCAGCGATGAAATGTAAAGTGCCCCGCCACATCGGGGGTTTGTAAGCAGGATTCAGCCGAGGTTTACTCCCTGTAAATTAGGCCGCGTGTTGTGTTCGCCGCTGCCGTCGAACACGGAACTAAACGGTGCAGTCGGGGAGCGGATCAGCTTATCTGATCAAACAAACGAGCGCGCACATATGCAGGGGATCCGCTCCGTGTGCTCCCCCCCATGTTGGAGGCAGCGCCACTCTGTCCAATGAAAGATGCATGCCTTGTCGGGGCTGCCGTCAATGTTGCGGCCCTCCGGATTATCTCCAGTAAACAGGAGCACGGGTTTTGACAAACATGCTTCACACCCGCGTGCGCTTGTACACTCCCCCCCCGCGCCTCCCAAGAGCGCCGTGATTTATCAGAGTTCACGTTGCTGATGTTCGAAAGTCCCCGGTGAGACACAAGCCCTTTATACAAACCCGCGCACACAGAGAGCGAGAAAGGCAAGCAGAGCCTTAGTTACTCACGCACACACCGTAAGCAGGTGTTTCTCCAACCGACAGCGTGTTTACCACAAGCTAGCACATATGGCACGTGGTTATTCTGTCACATGTGGCACAGAGAGTGTCAGAGTTCACACAAGTTCTGCCTCCCTTCTAAAAGCCCCCCCACAGGCCCCGCTTTGCCTCCCATTTCAAGCTCGACCTCATTAAGGCGACGTTACCGCACCGCCTATCATCTCAACCCGCTCTCTCCGCCCGCTACGCGGTGAAGCCGGTGAATAATGCATGATGGCCCACTGTGTAAACGGCGTGTGCGACCTCGCTTTGGCTCACAGGACTTTTAATGGGCGTAGATGGACCAGTAAACAAAACTGGTGGAGAGGATGGGTGAGGGTGGAGGCGCCTCCGTTTGCCGCCACTCACCCACGGTGTTGGAGCCGAGTACTTAAATATGTTTTTAGAGGCTGTGTCGTATTAAAACACTCAAAGGGGATTTAGTTGTTTATATTGTTGTTTTTTTTCTCTCCTTTCCACAGCTCAGACACAAAACGGCAGCGATGCCTCGGTGAGTTTCTCTGTGGAGCCACTTGGGGGCAGTGTTGCTCTCAGCATCAGATGGGTTGTTTGGGCTTTGAAAAAGCAGTAAAAGAAAGAAGCTTGTTGTTCTTTTTTGTGTGTTCTTATTGTTTAATGATTGTGTTTTTGTCGTTTCTTCCTCTCTAATTATCCTCCCGACTCGGGGCCAGACATCAGCTGCTCCACCTGTGAAGTAAGTGTGCTGTCAGTATACCTTACTTCGGCCTCTTTTGATGCGTTTTTGCTGTTTATCTCCCCATTGTGCAAACCCTCTGCTCTCCATTACATACTTGTCGTGTCACAACGACGTAGGCATGTGGAACATCTTGTATTATGGATGGTGTTTAATATCAAAATGGCAAAGACAGAATGATGAGAATCAAATTAATCCCTTGCAGTGATGGGTGAATGTGTTGGCACTGTTGCTTGCTACCCTCTTTTATTGCAGAAGCTGAGCTGAAAGTTTGAGAAAAATCCAACGTCTGAGTAAATTTTTCATGAAATAACAGCTTGTAGCAAAACCACTGGTGGCAGAATTATTGGCCCCCCTGCTGGTGGTACGATGCACAACCCTCTTGTGCCCGCAGGACAGATCTTTGACCAGTTTTCATTTTGACAGCAGATTTTTTATTTTATTATTTATTTAT
>NW_015113606.1:338637-341549 GCF_001443285.1 Poecilia latipinna | reverse complement strand
TTACTAAATTCTTATCAATTCAGTCGTTTTAGTCAAAGTTTTTGACGACTAATTTCTACTAGTTCTGAGATCTTAATGTAATTTAATGCAAATTTAGTCGACTACTATTTGATATCTCTGATGAATTAATCTCTTGGGTTCTCTGTTACATTTCCAGGGGGGAATTTTTTATCTTTTTAGCTCAATGTAAACATTTTCTTCTTATGGAGCTGAATTAAAGTTTTAATTTGCAACATGCAGACATGGACGAACTTTTATTTGAAATGGCGTTCTTTGGATTTAGTTCAGAAACTAGAAATCCTGAACTCATGCGCTTTTTAGGCACAGATCACATCTATCTTTGTTTCACGAGTTCCCACCGAAGAACAGACTGAATTTCATCAGCTTCCGATGTTCTGCTCTCTTTTTTGTTTGTTTAAGGAAATATGGGTCGTTTTGGTCATTCCCCATAAATCTTTACTTGCCGTCTGGTTTTCATCAGGGCAGCTGACACAAAATGTTCATCAAGAAGTGAGCTGCTTGTTTGCAGCTCACTTAACAGGTTTTCTTTAGGATTTACAGCGATGTCGATGAACGATTGTTGTTCATCGACATCAAGTGATTTTGCGTCACTTTAAGTCATTACCGTCTTGATTTGACACGTCAGCCATTTTTCAGCATTGGTCAGAGTCCACCAGGTATTTTTTTGAAATCTCTTGGGATTTCAGAGACGTCATGATGATTCAGCTAACCCCGCCTTACTCAGTGGAGGCTAAAGGTTGCGTCTCTAAGTCTTCATTGTTTGTTCCACTTGGAACATGTGTTGAAAAATTTGCCTGCCAAACATCCAGTTGGTATTTAGATGGTGTGTGATGGTTGCTATGGCGACTTAGTAACCTCCAACGTTGCCACTTCTTTGCTGTTGTTTTCCAACAGTGAGCTTTGGAGTCTCTGTTTAATCTAATTTACCATCCTGCTCACTGTGTCTGGCGTTGAGATAAATATTAGTCCTCCTGCAGGCTCTGCTGCAAAGACACAAAATCTCACCAAGTATTTTTCATCTAGTTTCCACTGCAAATATTTTAGTACACTTGAAATGAGACAAAACTAACAAGCAACTTTTCAGCAAGATACAGAAGCTTGATTTAATTCAACAATTCCTTGAAATTGATGGGAAAGGTACGAGCTGCACTTAAGAAGGCATCAATACACTTTTTTTTTTGTCTTCTGATATCTGTGGTTTAGTATAGGCAGATAACAAATTTAGAGAAACGGTGCTGGATTGTCTTGAAATGTTTCCTTTAAAAAAAAAGAAAAAAAAAAAGTAGACAAATAAATGTACCGAATTATAAATTAATCTGATAACTTTGCACCAGCAAACGTAAGTACACCAAAAGCTTCACAATCTTGGTCAAACGTGTAAAACAACACAACTTCAATTGGTTCAGTCGGTGTAAATAATAAAGAAACTGAAGTTGATAAAAACAATACGTTGACTACTTTGGTCAAGCACGCAAAAAATAAGCTGCAACAAACCTTCTGCCTTTATGGATGGGTCACATTGTAACCAGTACCTAATCTAGATTCTTCAATACTGGGAGCAATAATATCGGATCGGGGCACCTCTAGTTCAACTGACAGATCATTTCACTTTTAACATGGGAAAAATGTCTTGTGTAAGTGAAATAATCTTCTAGTGGATTCAGCACTTCTTATCAATACCAAGGAAATATTGACTTAAAACGAGCTCCAATATTTTGCTGAAAAGTTACTTGTAAGTTAGTTTTCCCTTATTTCGAGTGCACTTAAGCTTTTGTGTTTTTGCAGTTCAGTAGCAGTCAGAGGCTTAAATTTGGGCTACTTAGTCGCATTTAAACCCATGGAAACCAGAAGATTGGATTATACACCGAAGGTTTAAAGTAAAATATGAATAATGCTTTTCTTGCATTTATTCTGCCACCTGTGGTTCTGTTGAACTCCATAATTCCTTAAAGTATGTCCACTGAATCAATGCACTCAAATGAAAGATTGGATTTTTCGACATTTATCAGCGTAAGATGAAGCTTCTGCCATAAACACTGCATTTATTTCAGGTTTTTACTTTATTTTATTTTATTTTATTTATGTGATACAGATTTGTACCGGTACTAGTCTTGGTGTCGTCCGTCTCTTCCAGGCACGACTGGTACCAAACAGACTCCCAAGTCATCGTCACGGTGATGGCCAAGAACGTTCCCAAGGACGGCGTGCGCGTCAGCTTCACGGAAAGAGAGGTACAGAAGCTCACCGGCGCGGAGGCTGACACAGTCTGCCTTTCTCTCTGCGTGCACGGAACAAAGACAGGTTATCTTCTGGAGTGTTTCCTCAGGGGGGCCCATTAGATGGGTCTCACACACACACACACACACACAGATGCAGACACCCACGTACACATGCACTCCTCCCCACAGACCCAAACATGCCTCCAGTGGTGCCTTGTTAACATTGCCCCCAAAGTACAGATCTAAGAACAATTTACCCTCCCTAGCTTCTCCAGCCCTCCTAATTGTCTATAGATGGGAGGCATAACTGATCTCGGATCAGCTGCGGAGCCCTTCAGAGACAAGCGCTCCTTTCTTTGACTTTTTCTCTTTTCGTTTCAGTCTTTCCAGCCTTCTCTCCGAGGGGGTAACTGCAGGGCACCCCAGGGAGCAGCTTTGTCTTTCCTAATAGAATAACAAACCCAGTGTACCCCGTTTCAAAAGAGAGAGTTCACTTCCCTCCCACCCCCTGAATAACAGTCACTCGTTAAGCTCCCTTTGTGGCGACGAGTGAAGATAAGTTCATATATTTTTTACTAGGTCAGTATATACAAAAGAAATTAAAGATGAAAGGAGGTGGTTCCACTTATTTTCCCCTCGCGACCGAGCGCGCGGCGGCTGTGTACCTACAGA
>NW_015113606.1:333288-334603 GCF_001443285.1 Poecilia latipinna | reverse complement strand
TACCCCGTTTCAAAAGAGAGAGTTCACTTCCCTCCCACCCCCTGAATAACAGTCACTCGTTAAGCTCCCTTTGTGGCGACGAGTGAAGATAAGTTCATATATTTTTTACTAGGTCAGTATATACAAAAGAAATTAAAGATGAAAGGAGGTGGTTCCACTTATTTTCCCCTCGCGACCGAGCGCGCGGCGGCTGTGTACCTACAGACGGCACGGAAATTCAGCTAGAAATGAATATTAAAGCTGTGATTTCTATTAATTTTTTTTTTTCTGGAATTACCCAGAAGCAACTTTTATCTCACTTTCTAAGCTCTTATTCCCATTGAAGTTCTTATGTTCATTGGTTCCAGATAAGAAGTAGGGACTTTTAGGAAAACATTAGTTGTGGACCTGAGACTTGGGCACATATTGACGTAACGTGATATTAATGCAGAGTCTGTAACAAAGCAGCTCGCTTTTCTAAGCGTTTAGCAACGAAGTTGTGTCCCTTTGAACAGGCAACGCAGCCACAGTGTTGGTGAATGACAGGCCGGCCCTCCATCGCCCCCTTCGCCCACTCGCTGGTCATCAGAGTGTAGCTGAAGGGGACAGGACGAGGTCTCCAGACGATCACAGCAGCCACATCACATGAAAATTCTCACAGCCTCGCTGATGCCTTCGCTCCTGCCGTCTTTGTTGTTTTACACGTTCTCTGAGAGCTGCAGTCAAATCAAATCACAATGTTTCTCCAACAGTTTCATCACGGGGGAATATTTATTTGTTTAATTTAGGGCTGCATCGATTAATCGTGATTAATTGAATTAATTGTGATTAATCGTGACGAGTCGACTATTGAAATAATTGTCAATTGATTTAGTAATCGATTAATCAACACCTGCAGTCTACAGAATCAAAAAAGGCAATTTGCTGAAAACCCCCCCAACATATTCGGAGCACTAATTAAGCCAAAACTGTACAAGAAAATTTGGCAGCGTTAGCTTCACCTAGTTCAAATTCAGTAAAGGAATGTTACGTCAACAAGATATTTACGTTTTTGTTTATTTTCTTGTTAATTTGCATCTTTCAATGTCTTTTTAATAATATGTAAAACTGCTGAAGTGGTTAAATGGAAAAATCTGTAGTTTTTTTTTTTTTTTTTTAAAATCCAGTTAATCGATTAATTGTCTAATTAATCCATTACTAAAACAGTGGTTAGTTGCAGCCTTGGTTTCATTTAATAGTAACTCTTGTTGCAGCATCTCCTCACTCACACTTGTAGAGTTTACTAGTCGGTTGCTGATGATATAATGTCTAAAATCAGTTTTTCTTTTCTGCAGCT